>NW_017259552.1:493031-494508 GCF_001594045.1 Atta colombica
AGTTTTTGAGTTTAATGCTATAAATTTAAAATTTATTATATTAATTGATTGAATTTCTATATTATTTATTAGATTTATTATATTAATTTCTTCAATAATTATATATTATATAGAGTAACTTATATGAATATGGAGAAGTATATTAATCGGTTTAATTATTTATTGTTATTATTTATTTTATTTATAATTTTAATAGTAATTAGACCTAACATTCTTAGGATAATTGGTTGAGATGGATTAGTATCATATTGTTCATTTATTTATTATCATAATTATATATTTTATAATTCTGGGATAATTACGGTGTTATTCAATCGAATTGGAGATGCAGGAATTTTAATAGCAATTAGAATAATGATGATAATTGGTAGGTGAGATTTAATAATATTTAAGGGTGGGTTGGATTTAATATTATTAATAATGTAGCTACCATTACTAAAAGGGCTCAAATTCCTTTTTCTGTGTGATTGCCCTTAGCTATAGCTGCTCCAACACCTGCTTTAATATATCAGCTTTAGTATATTCTTCAACTTTAGTAACTGCGGCAGTATATTTAATAATTCGTTTAATAGTTTCTTAATAGAAACAAATGTAAGAGTAATTTTAAATTCTATTTCTATTTTAACTATATTTATATCAGGAGTTATAGCTAATTTTGAGAATAACATTAAAAAAAATTATTACATTGTCAACTTTAAGACAGTTAGAATTAATAATAATATTTTTAAGATTTAGGATAATAGCTTATTATCAATTATTGGTACATGCATTTTTTAAGTCTATATTATTTATGTCTGCGAAGGCTGTAATTCATTTAATAAAGAATACTCAAGATATTCGATTTAGGAAATTTAAATGAAGTGATTCCTTATGTAATAATAAGATTATTGATTTCTAGGATGACTTTAAGAGGGATGCCCTTTATGGCTGGATTTTATAGAAAAGACGTGATTTTAGAAATTATTTATGGGAGAAAAGGATTAAATATATTTATGTTTGTATTAATATCGTCGTAATCATATCGTTATCGTTAACTGTATCTTATTCATTATGATTCTTTATTATTTATTTTATAAGAGAAGATTAAAATTTTATATTAGGTGTACAACTTTGCTTCCACCGTTTTCCTATAGATGGCTTTAGCGATAAGTGGTGGTCGAAATAAATAGATCATAGACGTCATATAATAAACTTGGGCATCTGTCAACATAACCCCATAGAAACATTAGTCGATTTGTGTCTGCATCATAAAGTTATTCTCGATTGAAAATGTCAGTTTACGAGCCAAATTCTCGTCATTTGCGGGAGGTTTTAATTTTTTGCTTCAATATGAAGAAATCTGTGGCTGAGGCTCATCGAATGCTCTCAAATACTTATGGTGAAGCCGCTATTAGTGAAAGAACGTGTCGTGAGTGGTTTCAACGCTTCAAGAACGGTGATTTTGACGTCCAAGGTCATGCTCTGTATTTGCTGGGAC
>NW_017259552.1:494608-494985 GCF_001594045.1 Atta colombica
GAAGAAATCTGCGGTTGAGGCTCATCGAATGCTCTCAAATACTTATGATGAAGCCGCTATTAGTGAAAGAACGTGTCGTGAGTGGTTTCAACGCTTCAAGAACGATGATTTTGATGTCCAAGGTCGTGCTCTGTATTTGGTGGCATTACCAGCTCGGCGTAATGTATTATGAACTGTTAAAACCGACTGAAACAATCACAGGCGATCGGTATCGAATGAAATTGATGCGTTTGAGCCGAGCATTGAAAGACAAACGGCCGCAATACAACGAGAGACACGATAAAGTGATTTTGCAGCATGACAATGTTCGACCCCATGTTGCGAAAGTGGTCAAGACATACTTGGAAACGTTGAAATGGGAAGTCCTACCCCACCCG
>NW_017259552.1:495181-498007 GCF_001594045.1 Atta colombica
AATATTATCATCAATTTATATTTTTCTTTATATCTTATATAATAAAATCAATACAATTTCCTACATTATATAAAATACACATACATTTATTCAAAAATTGTTATTTTCCTTACTTTTTACATCTATTAAAATAAAAATAAATGAAAAAATTACTAAAATATTTAATCACTCTCTAATTAACCTCCCCTCATCTATTAATATCACTTACTTATGAAACTTCGGTTCCTTACTTGGTATTTTTCTCTTAATTCAAATCATCAGGGGACTTTTTTTCTCAATTCATTACTGCCCTAATATTTCAATTGTCTTCAATACAGTCATTCATATTCATATCCAAAATGTTCCAAATCGCTGAACATACTTATCCATATAAATGGAGCTCCTTTTTTCTTTATTTGAATATACCTACATTGGACGAAATATTTGTTACAACTCTTTTAACTTAACACATACTTGAATATTTGGTGTTACAATTTTCTTACTTTCAATAGCTACAGCTTTCCTTGGCATGAACTTCTTTGAGAAAATATTCTAGGGAGCTACAGTAATTACTAAATCTTATATAAACTATCCTGTATATTGGACATATATTATATGTAAGTAATATGAATTTTGAGGTGGATTTTCAATTAATAATTCTACATTACACCAATTTTTCTCCAATTACTTCATTCTACCTTTCATTATTCTTTTAATTATTATATTCCATCTATTTTTTCGACATCTTACAGGATCTTCAAATCTTACGGGAATAAATAGAGATCTTTCTAAAATCCCATTACCTCCTATTTTACTTTAAAGATCTATTAGGCTTTAATGTAATTATATATTTTATTTTTTTATATATTATATTAACTATTTTATTATAATATCTATTTTTCATCTTATTATCCTTCAATACCTATATATATTAAGAATCCCTGGTAATTTTACCCCTGCAAATCATTTAGTCACATATCCATATTTAACCAGAATGGTACTTCCTTTTTTTTATGCTACTCTCCGATCTATCCCTAATGAACTAGTAATTACCCTAGTAATTACCCTTACTAAATCAATTTTAATTTTATATTTCAATACACTAAATCCATTTACATCAATCCTTCATGTATAATTCTATCTAATCAACTAATACTTTGAATATTTATTAATACATTTTTTCTCTAAACTTGGATAGGCTCCATATTAATTGAGGATAAATATATCCTTATTAGACAAATCCTTACTGTAACTTATTTCTTATTTTTTACCCTCGTGTCACTAAACTAGAAAATATGAAAAAAAACTATGAAAATTTATTATTTATTTATAAATTTCTTTATCATTCACCAAAAATAGTAAATACCAATAATTACTTAAATCACATTCTTAAAAAACCATTTAAGTCTCAACTTCCCCTATTGCCGCATTATTTCAAAACTTAAACTTTTATCCTTACCTTACATTATTCTATTAAACCTATCAAACCTAATTAATTCTTTTAACTATATCGGTTAATTCCGGTCAAAAAACCGACAAATATCAGAAAATATTAAGACGTTAACTGAAAAATGGAACATTTTTAATTAAAAAATCGGATAATTTCGGCCAAAAAATCGACAAATATCAGATAAAATTTGGACGATAATCTGATAAATTAACGATTTCTATTTAAAAAATATACCAATTACGGTAAAAAAATCGAACAAATCGGGACCAAATGTAAACAATAATCTGAAAAATAGAATATTTCTATCGAAATAATATGCAAATTCTGGTCAAAAATTAAACTAATACCAGAATATATTTGAACATTAAACTATAAAATTGTCCATTTCCGATTAAAATATCGACAAATTCTGACCAAAAAAACAACCAATTTCAGACAAAATTTGGACGTTATTTTGAAAAATTGACAAATTCAGATCTAAAATGCGTCAATACGGGCAAAATATCGATCAATTGTAGATCAAATATGGACATTAAAATGAAATACTGTCAATTTCGAAAAACAAATATGCTAATTCAGGAAAAAAAATCGAACAAACGGGGATCGAGTTTGGACAATAATATGAAAAATTGAATATTTCTATTAAAAAAATATGCCAAAAATATGCCGATCAAAAAATCAATCAATATCCGATAAAATTTGGACGTTAATCTATGCATTGACAAATTCACATCAAAAAATGGGTCAACTCCGGGCAAAATATCAATCATTTCGGGACCAAATTTGAAAATTAATCTGAAATAAAAACAAATTCAGATAAAAAAATATGTCAATTCTTGTCAAAAATTCGACTAATACCTGATAAACTTTGAACGATAAACTATAAAATTGTCCATTTCCGATAAAAATATCGGCCAATTCCGGCTCAAAGATCAAGTAATACCAGATAAAATTTGGACAATAAACTGATAAATTAACCATTTCTATTAAAAAAATTTGCAAATTCCAGTCAAAAAATTGAACTAATCGTACCAAATATGGACAATTATTTGAAAAATAGAATATTTCTATCAAAAAAATATGCCAATACTTGACAAAAATTCGACTAATACCAGACAGAATTTGCAAATTAAACTTCAAAATTGTCCATTTCCGATTATAATATCGGTAATATCAACCAAAAAATCGACCAATATCAGAAAAAATTTGGACGTTAAATTGATAAATTTATCAATTCTATTAAAAAAAACATGCCAATTCCGATAAAATAATCGATCATTTTCAAACAAAATTAGAACGTCACATTGAAATATTGATAAATTCAGATCCAAAAATGCGTCAATTGCGGGCTAAATACCGACCAATAGTGGACTAAATTTGAATATTAATTTGAAATA
>NW_017259553.1:0-18055 GCF_001594045.1 Atta colombica
CAAAAACAATATATGGACTTATTGGAATAACAGGTAAAAGATTTATTAATGCAACTTGAGCACATATATAATCAAGTAAAAGATAAAAACGAAGTTGCTATTATAGAAGAATATAATTACACTGCAAGACGGGACACAATTATGCTCACACGTAAAATAATATTTTCAGATCTATGCTCATAATTATTGTGTAACTATGGAATTAGTTTTAAATCATATTAAATAATATTTCTACATATTTTAATGTATGATATATTAAACGGAATCTACTAAAGTATTTGCCATATACAGAATGTTAGTTAAGTACGTTGCCATATTCAACAGAGCAATTCTTTGGTTTATTTCAAGTAGAAAAGTTATAAACAAAATGTGTCCTAAATGGTTTAGTTTTCTAAATAAAAAAAGTTCCGAATTAAAAAAGTTCCGAAATAGAAGAATTCATTGACAAAAAACTAGTCTTTGTGGAAAAGTCTCTGTACACGTTGAATGTGGTAAGGATATAACTTAATCTTTCAAAATTCTCCAGATGACATAATTACTCATATTTAACGTCCTATGTTCCTTGTGTTCGTTTTTGGATGTAGTTCGATTTCGTGAAGAAGCTAATTAGCTTCCTTTAGTATTGATGTTCTAACTGTCATAAGCTTTCCAAGATTAACAATATTCTTTACGAAAGAACTCTTTTCTCCAAGATAGCAGTGAATATTCGCAAATGGTTTTGACAACATAATAAATTGCATTGGAGATATCTTTCTGCATAAATACGCCTTGCCTCACGTGAGTTACCATTTGCAAGACTGTAGGCAAAGTACATATCTGTCATTTCAAAATTTGTAAACTTAAGCATAATAAAACCGATTTTGATGGACTGAAACAATTTGGTCCGAAAATGTATGTACAAGCTAATTGACTCGCAGCAATATCAGAACTGAAGTTTATTCTTGATTTTGTAACTTTGACTTTGATTTTGTCACTTTGTTTACTTTGGTAGCTCAAGTGAAGCGAGGCATATTTATATAGAAAGCTATCTCCACGTAATTTACCGTTTCGTCAAACATTTGCGAACATTCATCTTCTATTTCGGAAACTGAACTGTTTAGGACACATGTTTATATGGACTTTTTGAAACAAACCAAAGAATCGCTCTGTTGAGTATGACAACATATTTAACTAACATTTTGTTTATGTCTTTACTATGATTAATGACATGTTAGTAAGCAATTTGGATAATAGCATATTACACAAATTGCATAAATAATAGAGTTCTTTTAAATAAAATTTTATAAATATATTAATAAAATAATATAAAATTTTATAACATATATATATTTATAATGGGTGCGTGATGCATATGTGCGCGCATGTGTGCGTGCGTATGTGTTTGCGCGCCAAATAGTATAAATTTTGATAAGCTTATATTGCAAAATTTTTAATAAAAACATTTTCTAATGTTTTTTAGTATTTGCCGTTATTATCGTATTTATTTGTATTATCGGTCAGCATTTGTTGAATAGTTTCATTGTTTTACCAAAAAATATATCTCATCTACCAATTATGGTGGAATATTTTATCGATCAAGAAAAATATTTTTATTTAATTTTGTTGCACTTCTACGCAATTACATGCGTCGGAGGAATTGTGATATTAGCAATAGGAACATTGCTCCTTACATATTTTCAGCATATCTGTGGAATATTCAAAATTGCTGGGTACGGATAAAGATATACGAATAGTCATAATAATTTAAACTGTAATCAAAATTTAACTTTAACATCATGTTTAAATAACGTAATGTATTAAAAAGTTTATGAAATTATGTATTTTTAACTGAAAAATTGTGTCATTCAATAGATTGCTGTATAATTATACAAACATTTATAGCTATCGTATTGAACATGCAATAAACATCAATATTCGACAAAATATTACGCCGAAAAATAAAATTTTGATGAACGAGGGTATAATTTGTGCCGTCGATATTCACCGACAAGCTATGAAGTTAGTATTCACGCTCTCAACATATAAGTAGTATGATTATTATTATTACATAAATAACATACTTCTATTTTTGAAGATTGTCGAAACATTTGCTGTCTATATTTGAAGTAATGATGTTTTGTTTAATAATAGTTGGTGTAAGTTGCTTAACCCTAAATCTATTTCAAGTAAGTTTTCTGTTTCGTATAGTAATGTGAAAATGCATGCAAATGCTGCTCCGAAATTATGTATATTATCAATTCTATTTAGTAAGTACATAAGCCAATAATGCCAGAATTATAAATTCCCAATAATAATAATTATTATATAAATATATATTATAGAAATATATATTTTGTATGAATAATATAAAAAATAACGATGTATATTGTGAAAATAAAAATAATGATTATACATTGCAATAAAAAATTCAATAATGTTGAAGATATATAACATAAATTTACTAGTAGGGGAGACCAGTCTCGTCGGCACAGTCTTCACAATATCGGCATTAGATTTTTTAGCAATAACAATTAATTATTACAATTAAAATATATCAATATGATAGAACTTTTCTCTACATTTTCATATCAGTAATGGTCTTGTATACTATATAGTTTCTTTGTAATAAATGAAATACGATGGACATGCTGCATTATAGTTAACTTGTATCTCCTCCCGATATGTGGGGTAAAATTGATACATATTACAATATAAATTGCCTCTATAATAAACTTTATATTAAACTAACATAAGATAGAAAAGTAATAGAAATAAAAATTAGATATGTATTTTTTAGTAAAAATTGTCTCTTTCAAATTTATTTTGTAATGATCATATAGCAAACTGTTGTTACAGAAAAATAAGTGTAAATTATTTTAATTATACCCCGCTTTATTACTTATAGTAATATATTAAATATAAAGCATCAGAATTAAATTAAACGTTTACACGTGAGATTCAGTACAAAGCAAGTTAATCTTGTTCGTGAGGATGTATGCCGAAATGATATTCGTGAATGATAACACACAATCTTTGCAATGAACAATTCTTTAATACAGACAATGTAGGATACACGGTAACATGATCGAAAAAGTAATGATAATACTGTATAGAGCGCGATCGTTGCGGCGATCGAAGGATTGAGATAAACTCTGGCGGAACGCTAGAAATTAAAACTAGAATCAGAAAATGTTAATCCTGCAAGGGAAAAAAGGGTGCGTATTTTGATATTGACGCTAACTATTATAAATGTACGAACATATTGTGCTTCTTGAATCTATCAAAATATAAAAAACGAAAATAAATCATAGCTAAACTTTAATTCAGAATGAACTTATATGTTAATACTAGTCATTAAGTGCGTTAACGCTTTCTTTGAACGGCAATTGATAATACAATTATCATAGAAGCAATTTATACTGTGACATGTACCAGTTTATCCCACATATCGGGGCAAATTAATTACAATGCAGCATGTTTGTATTTCATTTATTGCAAAGAAATTAGAAAACCATTATTGGTATGAAAATATACAGAAAGATTCTCTCTATCATACTGATATATTTCAATAATAATAATTAATTTAAAAATCTAATGCCGGAATTGAAAACTACCAACAAAACCCGATTTCCCTTATAGCTGATCTATGTACTCTTTATACATTTTTTTATATTTATATACCAAAAAAAATATATCTCCTTTTTTTTTGTTGGTTAATATACAATATTGCCAAACATTTTTTTGATGCTACTTAAATTCATCATTATTCTTAGACTAATAGTAAAAAAAAATGTGTATGTATCCACATATACAGAAGATTCATAATCTCCTTTAAATTTGTATTTTAGATATTTCAGAGTGCTTCATTTGAAAATACTATCAACGAATTTTGTTTTCCGATGTTATGTGTGGCTTTCAGTATTATATATATGTTTGTATCCAACCATATCGGACAGAATATAATAGATCACAATAATTATGTATTCTCTACTGCGTAAGAAACATTTCATGATGAGTATATGAATATTTGCACTGAAAGAACTATTTGCTAAAACTCAGATGGCCAAATGCAATGAGTTTGCAGTCATGTCAATAATTCTTCAAGCAATTAATTCGATAAACTCGGGACAAGGTGATCGAGACAATATTATGTTTATAGCAAACTCACGTTAATTCGAATTATATAACAAATTGATGGCAACATTAATTTGCTATTCGTGAAAAAGATAATTTTTGATAGTAACTTTACAATAACTGGTGTTGCTAATTTGTCATTTATAATTGATAGCAAAAGTGTTGTTTCTATGTGTCTCTTGTTTCGTCTGATGTAAAAAATAATGTACTTGCAAAATTAGCAAAGCTGAAAATAACTATCACAGAAAGTTTCTTTTGTCAATTAGTACAATTTCACAGGTACAACGTTCAATGGTATAGAGCTCCGTTACGTATACAAAGAATGATACTATTTTTATTACAAAGAGAAACTAAGATGTTTACTCTGAATGTCGGGGGATTATTTAATGCATCTATGGAGTGTTTTGCCACGGTAATATAATACGAACAATCTATATCTACTATATTACAAATAAATATTGTAAAAAGAGATATCTTTAATTGCAGTTAATAAAGACTTCGGTATCTTACTTTACTGTCATATATTCCACGCGGTGATAAAATAAATATGAATTTAATAATAGAACATAGTCTTTATCTTTTTCTAATTTGAAGTATTAGAAAAAGATAAATAATAGGTTAAATCGAGATTATAATTAATCTTACATTAATGAAATTTAAAACGTCCATAAACATAGTGTGAGTAAAACTGTACATATCATACAAATATAAACAATAGATTCAATTAATTTATTATAGAATCTATTATAATAATATTCAATAGATAACATTAATAATATTCTAACGATATTTTACAAAATATAATACATTATGACAAAAAATGTTCAATTACCATGTTTTAAATTGACATAAGATGTATTAATGATGATCTATACGGAAGCAAAAGAATAGAGGATATTTATCTCAAAGATCAAATGTATCATGTAAAAGTTTATACGGAAATGAAGTTATAGCATCAAAAAACAAAGGATGCGCTTGCGTGACTTCTGCCCTTCGATAAAATTCGAAATGTCTTTTATTTTTTCTTTTATTATCTTATATCTTTCTTTTATTTAAAAAAAAAATTCATTCATAATTGTCTTGATGTCAGAGAGATGTCTTAATAATTCACGTTGCAAAAAACAATAAAATATTAATGAAATTGTCATCTCACAATGGATATTTTGTATAGCCGCATATTATACAAATTATAGCATTCACATTAAAAATTTACATTATAAAAGAGAATATTAAGGTCGTAGAAAAGGAGAAGGGATAATTGTACTCGTCGACTGCTTTATAACCAGTCGCATCTTGGACATCATAGAAAATGGTTCATCTAGGTATTCAATATTTTAGCTTCAATAGAATTCTATTGCTCGTTATGGGCTTGTGGCCCTATCAACAATCTAAATTCGCACAATTTCAATTTATTTTCTTCTCTACTATTCTGATATCAGGTATTATATTTCAGGTAAGAACAGAGTATAGTAATATTGTGTAATAAGATACATTTTGCAAATCTTCATTATATAAGTAGTCTCTCTCATTATTACGTATTATAAGTGTTATATAAATTTCTAATTTGTTTATAAGCGTATAATTAAAAATAAAATTACTTCTGGTAGTTCACAACGCTAATAACATCAAAATGTACTTCAAATCTCATCAACAAGGTCCTATCTTCTACGTCTTATTTTATTTTTTGCATGATATGTTATGACTCATTCAGTGTTAACATCAAAGCTGTAAGTTGACAACTTACAGGGTATACATTTGCATCGTCTTTGTCCATCTTTGTGAATTTTTGTATATTACATATCAAATTTAATATATGAAACATTTGTTACATAATATTATATAAAAACAATATATGATATTATTGAAATAATAACAGGTAAAGGATATATTAATGCAACTTGAGCATATATGTAATCAAGTAAAAGATAAAAACGAAGTTGCTATCATAGAAGAATATAATTACATTGCAAGACGTCACACAATTATACTTACAAGTAAAACAATATTTTCAGATCTATGTTTACAATTAACATGTAATTTGTGATTAGTACTTCTAGATATTGTTATGTATATGATTGCACAGATTCTATTAAAGTATTGCCGTACTGAGTTTATAATGATTAATGACATATTAATGCAATTTGAGCAATAACATATAGCATAAATTGCATAAATAATATACAGAGTGGTAATTCTAAATAGAAATTAAATGTATTAAATGTATTAATGAAATAATACATAATATTATAGTATATTAGTGTGTACGTGCGTATATGTGCGTGCGTGCGCGTGCGTGTGTACGTGCGTGTGCCAAATTGTATAAATCTTGATAGGCTTATATTTCAGAATTTTTAATAAAACTTTTTCTAATTTTTTTTAGTATTTTGCACTTCCGGATCTATTTGTATTATCGGCCAGCATTTATCGAATAATTTCATTGTTTTACCAAAAAATATATCTCTACCAATTATGATGGAATATTTTATTGATCAAGAAAAATACTTTTATTTAATTTTGTTGCACACCTACGCAATTATATGCGTTGGAGGAACTGCGATGTTAGCAATAGGAGCAGTGATTCTTACATGTGTTCAGTATGTCTGTGGAATGTTTAGAATTGCAAGGTACGACAAAAAAGGCTGGAATAATCATAATAATTTAACTGTAATTAAAATTTATCTTTTAACAGCACAATATATTTAAACAACATAGTATTTTAAAATAAATCAAAGATGTGAAAGGGCACATAAAAGTCAAAACATAATTAAACTTATATAAAAAATTTATAATATAATATGATAATTGTATAAAAAAATGCATTACATGGTTTGGTTTCCTCACTGAGCCATCTTCAGATGCTAATTACTAATGTGTATAGGCGATATATTACTTTAGATAAATATTAACATGATGATATATGGACATTCCAAAGAACAGAGAAGATTACTCGTTTTCAAGCCGAATGTTTGGAAATTCTTTTTGTTCTAGAGAAGAAATTGGTGTTAAAATTGTTTAACGCGAGCATTAATTTCATTCACGTGAAACACTCACCCGTCAGTCGCCAATTTCATTTCTTATATTTTTAACTTTGTCAGAAAAATTAGAACATCGATGACGTGAGAAAATAAATTCCAGTCAGAAAGTTTTCATAAATTATTACATATTACCAAAAATAAATTATATATATGTGAAGAAAATAAAATTTGAACTTAAAAAACTGTGTAACCAGTACGGCAGTCAGATACTTTCTGAGGAAATCAGACAGATCGACAATGACTAAAATAAAAATAATGTCAAATTTTGTTTATGATAGAAGTATAGGATTTCATCATCGATGTTCTAATTATTCTGATAAAGTTAAGAATGTAAGAAATGAAATTGGCGACTGACGGGTAAGTTTCATATGGATAAAGTTATTGCTCGCGTTAAACAATTTTAACATCAATTTCTTCTCTATACGGAAAAAACACAGCTGAAAACTTCACTGATTCAGCAAATCTACAGCCGTAATATACAGACAGTCAATTTTCTATGTTAAAATAGTTTACTTCTATGTCAAAATTGACAGCTGAATAACATTAGTTAAACCGTCAAATCTTCTTTTATCGATGTTGATTTAGTTATCGATGTTGAATTCGCGTAGTAATTATAGGTTTGCTGTATCAGTTAACTTTTTTTTCAACAAGTGCAAAACAAAGAGAATTTCCTAACATTCGATCTATAAATCGTATGCAAGTAACCTTCTTCTTTCTTTATGGAATGTCCATTCGTTCATGATCAATAACTGAAAGAATATCGTTTTTCTCTATATCATCATGTTAATTCTTATCTAAAATAATATATTAATTGCACATTGATAACTAGCATCTGAAGATGGCTCAATGAGAAAGCCGAAATATTTTTTAATAGAATTTTTATATAATTGTTACATTATATTATAGATTTTTTGTATAATTACGTTTAATTATATTTTGACTCTTACGTTCCCTTCACATCTTCGATTTATTTTTTGAAAAACTAAAAGTCTTGTATTTCTTATTATTTAATTATAATATCTTAAAAAGTTTATGAAATTATGTGTTTATAATTGAAAAATTATCATTCAATAAATTGCTGTATAATTACGACATAATTCATTTACAGTTATCGTATCGAGCATGCAATAAATATAAATAGCCGACAAAATATTACGCTGAAGAATGAGATTTTGATGAGCGAAGGCATAATATATGCTGTCGAGATTCACCGACAAGCTATGAAGTTGGTATGCCCACAATATACAAAAAATATGTTTAATAATATATTTCTGTTTTTGAAGATTGTCCAATCTTTTGGTATCTATATTCGAGATAATGGCGTTTTGTTTAATAGTATTTGGAGTGGCTTGCTTAAGTCTAAATCTGTTTCAAGTAAGTTTTCTATTTCATATTGTAATATATGAAAATCCATGCAAATGCTGTTCCGAAATGTATATTAACAAAATTGTTCAGTAAGTAGATAGTGCCAATAATGCCGCAGTTATAAATCCCCAATAATAATTTTTATTATATAGATCGGGATAATTTTTATTATATAGATTTATTATAGAGATCGGGGCAAGTTATTACAATTTTTGATTAGCAATTTTTTTCCGTATTAATGTATACATTTAAATTAATGAATACCTATGCATTGCTTCAAGTACATCTTTAATTGGATAGTCAATTTTTTTCTGATTTGTATCTGTGTCTTTAAATATTGAAAATTAAAATTTTTTATCAGTAGGTAGATTGTAACAATTTACCTCACTGTGGGGCAAGTTGTTATTGAGCTAGAACAAAATATTATACACTTACAATACATCACTTGCAGTGTTGAAACAGATACCGTTTGAAAGATATCTAGATATAGGTATAGGTATTACATAGAAAATTTAGATATAAGTACAGATACATTTTTTTATAATTACCTAAGTATAGATACAGATATAAGTAAAAATATCGTTACAGATATAAGAAAAAGTATCGAAAATTTAGATATTTTTTAGGTATTTAAAAAAAAAGAAAAAAAAGAAAATAGAAAAAACAAGAAGAGGAAAAGATATAAACAGTGTAAAATATTACGTTTTATTTGTTTGTATTAATACATAAAAGAATGTCTCGATAATGAAAATTTAAGTCGAAATCAACAAGCTGTGTTCATATACAAAAGATTCCCGATTACGAGATCACTTCTCATGAGCGGGTACATTGAGAGAAATGATTTTGTAGGAATAAATCAAGGGAAAACAAATGTGATATTTGTTAAGAAAACGATCGATTAGTTACTATTGCAAATTATTTCTCATTCGTCAATGTAACGAATAATCAACAGTATCACTAGCAAATAAAAGACATATATATGTATACATAGAAGTCGTAGATGGTCGTAGAATCTCAAATCGTAAGAAATTGACCAATTCTAGTCAAGTATTCTTCTTATATTTGTCTGTGACTGGTCAGTTTCTCTCGACTTAAGACCCCACGATCATATATAGATTTGTTCACGTCGCATGTTCCAACACCTTCCAATATGCTCCTACTATAGTTCTTATTCACTCTAACGCGCTTGATAGAATGAGTAGGAGTTACGATAGAAGCATGTTGGAGCATGTTGGAACTTGCGATGCGAATAATCCTTATGATTTCTTGATAAATGATCCTAAAGTCTATCCAAAAGATAGGTTAGGTTTTATATAGCATTTACTTCTATTACTAATAATTAGTTGGTATAGCAGACTAGTAGCAATCACAACAAATCAATTTTGTAGTTACATATTTACCGATCACTTGTTAAAGGTACTTGTTAAATTAACAAAATCCTTTCTCTCTTTGTCAGTGTAAAACGGACTAAATTAAGTCAAGTTTTTTTTATTTACTTTATCATTTTGCAATTTTCGCAGTATTTTAGGAGATATTAATTTGTAAAGATTATCAAATAAGCACATATCCGTGCGGACTACCGTCAAGATTATAACCTATCAGTTGCAATCGATTATCGCGCGAGGACTATTTGGTAGGCGCGCGCCATAACTCAAGCAGCGCCCTTAGAAGTTCTCGCAACAAGCGATCGTGAATGGGCGTATACTTGGTGATAATCCGCGCGGATACGTGCTCATTAAGTGATATTTAGAAATTAATATCTCATAAAGTATTGCAAAAATTGATTCATAAAGTTTCACAACTGGAACTTTTCATTCATCATGAAATATGTTGTTAAACACAAAAATCTAAGAGACGTATTTTTTTATACGTATTGTAAATCATGTTTCAGAGGTGAAATCCTTTGAAAAAAAACGGTATTTTTCTTTTGAGACGAATATCGTCGGAAGTATAAAAGATGGAAAAAAATTTTTTAAACAAATGTTGCATAGTTTTAAGAGTATTTCAATGTCGTGAAGAAAAAAATTAAAAAAATTTTTTTTCTTCATAACATTGAAGTATCCTTAATGATTTACACTTATAGTTTAATATAGTTTAGTAAGATGATTTGCTATGTGATGATTTACTATGATTTATAGTAGATATAGTAATCAAAAATTAAGTTTCTAATATAACATAAAATAAAATGTATACGTATACCTTATACTTACGTATCTAAAACTTAAAAGATATCTAAAGATAACTAGATACAGATATCTCTGCTTATAAGAATCTGGGTAATGCACTTAGATACAGCTAAAGTACCTAGATATTAGATACTTTTTAGATATTTTTATCTAGATACGTTCCAACACTGATCACTTGAAATATATTATTATATATAAGCCAATTCAAATTTATAATGAAATCATGAAACTTCACAAGGAATATTTATTTTTTGATGAGGAAATTTACAAAAATATGTTAGAAAATTTTTTCTTTAAATAGTTATTAAAGTTAATGTTAGACGTTGGATAGTAATAAAATTAATTCTATGCATTTGCTGCTTTTCTCAGAGACAGACAATCATCTTTAACTTCCTTTGCCATTGTTGCATATTTATATTTACAGATCCTCTATTTTTTTTGTAAGATCGCACCATTCTATAGATTTTTATAACTAGATTTAATTACAACTGATTCAATATGATAGAAAAAGATAAATCTGATTCCGAGCTACTCTTATTTCAATTCACATATGCATATGTTGCGTCCTATCTGTGAATATCGCGTATATGAAAACACTAATGTCATCGTGTGATTTATACATGTGAGAGTGAGTGAATACAAATATGATGCTGTCCAGCGTTGTCTTCAAATATAGAGATGAAGTTAGCAGTCTATTTATAGTCTATTTGTAATGTGTAAATCATTCCGTAGAAGAAAAAAATTGTTCTCAATGAGATAAGCTGTTACACTATAACAACCTGCCCCGATCGAATTGTAACAACTTGTCCCAACCTTCCATTTTTTATTCGAAAAAATACATCGAAAATCAATACATATATCGATTCAAATAAAATGTGTTATTATAATCAAAAGTATAATCATATATAATTGCATATACAAATTTTTATTCGGATTACTTTTACAGAGGTTGAACTATATATAATAACACAAGCGATTTATATATAATGAAATATTTACTTTTAACAGTGAAAGTAAAAAAATATATGTAGCGTCTTCTGGAGTTCAATATGGCGGGTAAACAATAAACAATAAATGAAGTTGTAGAGTATCATAAAAATCACATATAAAAATGTGCTGCCATCTGTGGCAACTAAAAAAATTAATTGTAATAACTTATCCCATATAACAACTAGCTTCTCTCCCAAATAATATAAAAAATAATTAATGTAATATATCGTAGGAATAAAAATATTAATCAGAGAACATGCAATATATTAAAAAATCAATAATGTTGAAGATATATAACATTAACATATATTTATTATACTTTATTATATTTTATTATACTTAGAACTTAACGAACAGAATTGCTGATCAATATATGACTTTCTTTATACGATATTTGGATTTGTATTCTAAGGATTTTTTTACTCTTTTTTGATTTATATATATATATATATATATAAAACTGCGAAGCATTTTCTAATTCTATATAACTTCATTATTCTTAGATTAAGAGTAAAAAATATATATACAATGTATATGTACAAATACATGCCGAAGATGTATAATCACCTTTATTTGATTTTAGATATTTCAGAGTGCTTCATCTGAAAAAACTGTCAGTGAATTTTGTTTGCCATTGTTATATGTAGTCACCATGATTTTATGTCTGTTTATAGGCAACTATGGCGCACAGAATATAACAGATCACAGTAATTACGTATTTTCTACTGCGTAAGAAACATTTCATGATCAGTATATGAATGTTTGCACGGAAAGAACGATTTCATTAAAACAGAGATAGCTAAATATAGTGAGTTTGCTATCACATTGTTGATAAGTTGAAACTAATTAATTTCGACAAACTCGGGACAATATGATCGAGACAGCATTATGTTTGTTGAGAACTCATGTGAATTCAAATTCTATTGCAACAGCAAATCGATGGCAACGAAAATTTGCTAAAAAAGATGATTTGTGATAGCAACTTAACTATAACTAGTATTGTCAATTTGTTATTTGTAATTCATAGTAAAAGTGTTCCTTCTGTGCCTTTTAAGAATGGCTTCGTCGGAAAATGTATGTGTAAAAATTAATGCAGTTATACAACAAATTAGCATAGCTGAAAATAACTGATAAGAAAGTTTCTTTTATCAGTTAGCGATTCATTATCCATGTACAATTTCATAGGTACAACGTTCAGTGGTATAGAGCTCCGTTAAATATACAAAGAATGATATTGTTTCTATTACAAAGAAAAGCTAAGGAGTTTACTTTGAATATCGGTGGATTATTTACTGGTTCTATGGAGTGTTTCGCCACGGTAATATAATATCAATAACAATCTATGAGAGCGTTCCGATAGTGTTGATATTATACAGTATACGTTACGTATACTGTAAGCTATAGATTTTCAGCACTGGCAGTGAATATCGGAACGCATCCTATATCTATCACATTACAAATCAATATTGTAAAAAGAGATGTCTTTAATTGCAGTTAGTAAAGACTTCGATATCTTATTTTACTGTCATATATTCCACGCGATAACAAAATAAACATGAATTTAGTCATAAAATAATAAGAACATAGTTAATGAAAAAACAAGAGTCTTTAGAAAAAATAATGACATTATTTTTTGAGCACTAGTTATCAAGATGTTGTTAAGAAAAAAATGTAGAGAGTTAAAATTGTTCAAATAAAGATGTACACCATATTGTCGCAATGTGTTCAAACTAAGTATTGTATGTATTATATTAGGTGTACAACTTTGCTTCCGCTATTTTCCTATAGATGGCTTTAGCGGTAAGTGGTGGTCGAAATAAATAGATCATAGACGTCATACAATAAACTTGGGCATCTGTCAACATAACCCCATAGAAACATTAGTCGATTTGTGTCTGCATCATAAAGTTATTCTCGTTGAAAATGTCAGTTTACGAGCCAAATTCTCGTCATTTGCGGGAAGTTTAAATTTTTTGCTTCAATATGAAGAAATCTGCGGCTGAGGCTCATCGAATGCTCTCAAATACTTATAGTGAGGCCGTTATTAATGAAAGAACGTGTCGTGAGTGGTTTCAATGCTTCAAGAACGGTGATTTTGACATCCAAGGTCATGCTCTGTATTTGATGGGACCAGCTCGGCGTAGTGTATTATGAACTGTTAAAACCGACTGAAACAATCACAGGCGATCGGTATCGAATTGATGCGTTTGAGCCGAGCATTGAAAGACAAACGGCCGCAATACAACGAGAGACACGATAAAGTGATTTTGCAGCATGACAATACTCGACCCCATGTTGCGAAAGTGGTCAAGACATACTTGGAAACATTGAAATGGGAAGTCCTACCCCACCCGCCGTATTCTCCAGACGTTGCTCCCTCAGACTATTACTTGTTTCGATCAATGGCACACGGCCTGGTTGATCAGCACTTCCGGTCTTATGAAGAAGTAAAAAATTGGATCGATTTGTGGATAGGCTCAAAAGATGACCAGTTTTTTCGACGCGGGATTCGTACGCTACCCGAAAGATGGGAGAAAGTAGTGGCCAGCGATGGACAATACTTTGAATCATAAATGTATAACCAGTTTTTTACAATAAAGCCTCAAATTTCGGAAAAAACGGCGGAAGCAAAGTTGTACACCACAAAGTTGTATTTCAACAATCACATAATTTCAATTATTGAATTTAAGTAATTTTATATCTGCAATTTGTTGTGGAACATTTTTCCTAAACAATATAATAATTAAAATATTTGGAACTTTTAACTTCGTTAATTAATAACACAAGAAATGTAAAAAAAATGTAAAAAAGTAAGCATATAGTCACTAATTAACAATATTTTTAGACAGTTTAATACATAAAGTTGTTAATAACGCTGATCGTTATTAATTACGCTGATCGTTGAGTGATATTTATAAGTATGTATCTGTCGTGAATTTGATTCAATTATTTTCTAACTATAAACTTTATTATTCAGATTCGATACCAAAAGAATTCAAACTAAAAGATATTCTCCTCGAAAACCAAATGTGACTTATAAATGAATTAGAACAAAGTTTTGAAATTAAAAAGAAGAAAGAGCGCTTGTGTAATTGCTTTATTGAAATTTTTGATAATTTAATTTCATGAAAAAGATACATCCGCTGCGACAAATCGATCACGTAGAAATCATGTTGTAAAGAATTATGATACGTATGTAGATCATTCAAAAATTTACTAATTTCAATTCTCATAGCGAACTGCACATTTGGATATTATTGTTAAAAATTTGCGTTGAAATTTATGTAAAAGAAAGACATAAGAAAATATTTAATCGAAAAAAATTAACTTTAACAATTAAAGTGCAATAAATTAATTACGGTCATAAGATTCATATTTTTAGATTTTTCAGATTATGAACGTCAGATTGACGTAGAAAATTAAAGAAAAAAAAAATGAATGGAATTATTATTATCCGAATATGGAATTATAATATTAAAGATTGATCAGGATTCTACCAAAAAACTCATTGCGGAATTACGTCTTCTGGTAAAATAGAAAAACAATAAATTTATAAAAGAACCCATTTACAAGAGACTAACAACAGATGGAATCAATCCCCCGATCGTATGGTGCATCGAAAATTCAAACTTAAGAATAATAGTTTCTAATTTCTTCGATTAATAGTCCGTTACACTATCTACTTATTTACAATACATTATTAACATTATTAACAATAATATACCTAAAATACACAGCCACATAAAAAAATTCCAATTAATTAATAAGTTAGAAGGAATTTATTTCGAATCTAATCTAAAACTAACATCAGTTTTTTTATTTTAAATTTAACGTTCTTCACATTTAACAAAAAATTTTATAAACAGATTTTTGGTATACCTATGGAATCACCATTGTCACCGATCATAGCCAATATTGTTTTGAAAGACTGGAGGAGATTGCAATTCGATAGTTACCTTGTCCCCGAGAAATATTTAAGTGATATTTTAAACGTATTCCATTCATTCCATGAACGACTACACTTCATAAATTGAAGTGGATAATCGTCAGATTAAGTTATCTGGATGTAAACACCAATGTAAAGAATAGTATTGTTTTGGACTACTATAAAAACTAACCTACTTATGAAGATTTCTGTATTTTAATTCCCAACATCCGATATGTCACAAGAGGAGTGTAACATCTGATATGGTTGACAGACTAATATTATTATTTCATCCGATGTATACCACCAAAAAAATGTTACAACATTAGTGTACATTTTATTAAATAAGGGATATTCATTAAAATTCATTTTTTCGACAATTAATACGAGGATAAAATTTCCAAAACAAATTTGTCAACCATAACTAACAACATTTAAAACAATTAAATATTGAACGACATTTCACTGTATCGTATATCGAAAACCGTTTTCGAGTCATTCTTGCTAATTGTTTCGGGCCTACATAAAAGGATGCATTTATCCAATATGTTAAAAAAATGTTACTAGAGGAAAAGATTTATTGGGTATGTCGCATCAAGAAGTAATTTACAAAATACCATATGATTGTAATGTGATATGTGTAAGCCAACGAAACGTCAATAAAAAACTAGAATACGTAAACGACAGTACTAAAAAAACAGGGTCCATCTCAGTAATTTCAAATCATAAGTTGACCCTCGATCATAATTCTAAACGGAATGAAGTTAAAATTCTTGACAATGAGCAGTCGTATAACAAAAGGTTGATTTCGGAGATGGTACACATTAAAAAGCAATTAAATGGTTTAATTAAGCAAAGTGACACAGAATCTTTAATTCCTACCTTTCTATTTTACAAACATCCCTTCCCTAATTTTTTCTTCTCTTCCATTCTTTTTTCCCACCACGTCACGTTTTTCCTTTTCCAAAATTATGGCAGTAACTTAATTTCCTTCCTTATTTTTGTGTTATTGTGTAACATCACCTTGGAGAGATATCTAATTACGCGATAACCAATATTTTGTACCTCTAAGGAAATTTGCGAATCCACTGTAATTGTGTGAGCTGAGAGAAAATGAGTGGGCAATATTTAAGATATATAATTCAAATTTAATATTGAGAGTAAATTTAAAAATATAACTGTAATATTTTTATTGCCTTACAGTTTAGTTCCACTACAAGAAGCAGTGTCGATTTACTGAAATAAGTTCATAGGACAATGCTTTTGTTATCTTCTAAGCGATTGCAGTAAGAGAGCAAATCTTTTATCAACAATACATACTGAAAATTCACATTGTCATTGAAGGAAAACATATATATAATGTTAATTTTAATTTTTATGCGATCTCATGCGGATCATAAAACATTTTAATCATAAATCTTATTCTATGTTTTTTGTATATATTTAAACGTTTTTGAACCACGCGACAATTTTATTTTTCATGTTTATTTAATCATGTAATTTTATTTAATCATGTAATTTATCTATTATATAACCAATATTGCAACCTTTTTATTTTTATTTTTATTTTCCAATTGTAATTTTTATGAGTTACACTGAAGATGATAATGAAGATGATTATAACGTTTGTATTTTACATGATTATAGCGATTGCATTTGGAATATAAATTGACTTTTTAACAATTAATCATTAATTTTGACTGGTACGAATTTTGAGTGTAGCCTTCCTCCTTTAACAATTTATTTTCTAAAGAAACTTTACTGCCTGTGCTATTTACAGTTGTTTTTATTTTATATTTGTTTATATCGAATTTTCTGATACAAAATATGACGAATTACAATAATTATTTGCTAATGTATAAACGACTTTCTCACACAACAAACAAGGATCACTTTACAAATTTTTATACCGAAATAAATATTTAAAATCATTAGTATTGTATGACTAAAATAATTCGTAAAAAATATTCATAAATTTTTTCTTACTTTTCTTTCAAATATCGATTCTTATCTTAATAATTTATGTAGATACAGAGTTAAATTGTAACTAACTCCCTTATACATCTATAGAATGATACTCTTCTTGTTGATAAAAAGCGCTAAAAATTTCCATTTGATTATCAGAGTTGTTTATTATTCACTAGAGTGCTTTGCTATGATATATAATAGTGTGTAGCGTTTTTTTGAATATACTGTAATATATTAAAAGTAAATGCAATAATATGCTTGTATTAATAAAAGCTTTGGAATCTTATTTTACCATCATGTTATCACACACAGTGATAAGATAAATATGAATTAAATAAGAACATAAGAAAATATATATTAGAAAATATATATTAGAAGAAAATAAAATAAAATTTCTCACATTTAAAAAAAAAGAAAATTCTATTTTTTATTACATATACATATATTTATACTTAAAATTTTATTATTAATAT
>NW_017259553.1:18155-20851 GCF_001594045.1 Atta colombica
TGTCTGTGCTATTTGCAGTTGTTTAATATTTAATATTTAATTTAATAATATTATAATAATATTTTACAAAATATTATATCGGAAAATATTGGAGTAATTACCATATATTAAATTGACATGAGATGTATAAATTATGATCAGTGCAGAAGAAAAAATATAGAGGATATTCATCTCAAAGATCAAACGTATCATATGAGAGATTATATGAAAATGAAGTAAATTAAAAAATAGAGGATATATGCTTGTGTGACTTCTGTCCTTTGATAAATGTATTTCGTTTTTTTTTTTAAATAAAAGAAGATATTTGTTCAAAAAATATTCATTTTCTTGATATCGAAATGATGCTTTAATAGTTTTTATTGCAAAGAATACTAAAATATGGATAAGTTTGTAATCTCACAATGGATATTTTGTATAGCCTCGTATTATACAAATTATAGCATTCGCATAAAAATTTATATAACAGGGAATATCTAGATAATCGATGGAAAAGGAGAAGGGATAGTCGTACTCATCGACTTTGTAACTTCGCTTCGTAACCAGTCGCATCCAGAACATCGCAGAGAATGATTCATCCAGAGATTCAGTACTTTAGCTTCAATAAAATTTTGTTGCTTGTTATCGGCTTGTGGCCCTATCAACAATCTAAATTCACACGATTTCAGTTTATTCTCATTTCCACTATTCTGACAGCGGGTATTGTATTTCAGGTGAGAACAGAGTATAATAGCAATACTGTGTGATAAGATAGATTTTGCAAATATTCATTATCGTGTAGTTTTTTTATTATTATGTAATGTAAGTGTTATATGAATTTATCATCATTTATTAATTAGCATATTATTAAAAATACAATTACTACTGATAGTTTACAACGCTAATAACATCAAAATGTACTTCAAATCTTATCAGCAAGGTCCTGTCTTCCACGTCTTTCTTTATTGTTTGCATAATATGTTACAACTCATTCTATTTTAACATCAAAGATGTAAGTTAACAACTTACAGAATATGCGTTTGATATCATAACCATCCGTGTCAAATGAATTTTTGTAAATTACATATTAACATATTAAATTTTTTATATTACAAAATGTTATACATTATTATATAAAAAGACAATATACGAAATTATTGGAATAACAGGTAAAGGACTTATTAATACAACTTGAATTTATATGTAATCAAGTAAAAAATAAAAACGAAATTGCTATCATAAAGGAATATAATTACACTGCAAGACGTCACACAATTATACTTACAAGTAAAAAAATATTCTCAGATCTATGTTTACAATTGTTATGTAACTTTCCGTACAGCACAGAAATTTGCAACATTGCTGCAATATTTCAACAATGCATATTGCAATACAATATTGCAGAGACTTTCCTTCGTAATATTACTTCAACAATGTTGTAGCAGTATTTTAAAAATATTTTTAGCAAGAAACATAAATTGACATAAAAATCATCCTATTCTTGTTCAATAAGAAATAAAGAACAGAACACTCTTGTGTCGATTTGTGCTTCTGCTAAAAACCTTGTTTGAATGTTAAAAATTGTACTATATTGATTTATGTATGACCCAATAAAATAAGGACTTGGATAATATAATAAAAGAATAGAAAAATTAATAATCACGTTTATACGGCACACTTAATCGGGATTAATAACATATATAGTTATGAAGCTGACCAATCATAACTATATTCTTCTGGAAAAATGGAATGATTAGTTTCTAATTATGAATTATTAAACTCAATTAATGTCCATTTCTACTCTAGAGTAAATCAAGACGAAGAATAAGTTGAACCGAGATTAAAGTTAATCTATATTAGTGGAAACGGACATAAGATGTAAATCATAGTCATTGTCTATAATTTATAGGAATTGTGCTTATAATTTAAAGACAGAAAACAATTAGAAGTAAGGATTAAATATACACCATGGACACAGATAATAAAATATAAGATATATAGGTGGTTTTCCGATATGCTCTGCCAGTACTGAAAATCTAGTTCACGTAACGTGTACTGTAGTTTTCAGTACTGGCAATGTATCAGAATATAAAATATAAAAATATAATTAATTATGAACTCATATTTTATTTGTATTCATTATATGTTATAACTCCTATTTCTAATTTTTTTATATTTAAATTTATATAGTGGAAAATCTTATAATAAATTGCAGTAACGTATATAATATTATAGCAATATTGCTGCATTATTACAATGATTCTGCAATATTGTTGCAAGTATTCCTCCGTGCGCAAAACTTAATTTTGAGTATATATTATTTTGTAATATTGCTACAACATTATGTATCAATATTTTTAAAACAGACATTTTTGCTACAATATCTGAAATATTGCAACAATATTTCGCAATATTTTTGCAACGTTGCAATCTTGCAATAAAATATTTCTACAATATTGCTACAATATTTCGGTGCTGTACGGATTGTGATTAATAATACAATATTTCTACATATTTTTATGTATGATATGTCCTACTGATTCTCCTACAGTATTTGCTGTATGTGTATATATGCGTTTACAATGATTAATAACATGTTAGTATGCAATTTGTACAATAATATTTTGAACAAATTGCATAAATAATAAAGTAATTCTAAATAGAAATTGAATATATTATCAAAATAATATACCACTTTGTAATATATATATATATATATA
>NW_017259553.1:20881-25548 GCF_001594045.1 Atta colombica
ATATATATATATATATGCATGTATGTGTGCTAAATAGTATAAATTCTGATAACTTTATATTGCAGAATTTTTAATAAAAACATTTTCTAACATTTTTTAGTACTTGCCGTTATTGAAGGATCTTTTTGCCTTACTGGCCAGTATTTATCGAATGACCTCACTGTTTTACCAAAAAATATATCTCATCTGCCAATTATGATGGAGTATTTTATTGATCAAGAAAAGTATTTTTATTTAATTTTGTTGCACAGCTACGCAATTATATGCATCGGAATAGTTGCGATATTAGCAACAGGAACAATGTTTCTTACATATCTTCAGTATATCTGTGGAATATTTAAAATTGCTAGGTACGAATGAAGATGTAGGAACACTCTAAATTTTTTGAAATAAAATTTCACTCCAAGAAAAGTGAAAGTTGCCAGTTGCGCCAGTTCGGCAAGAGTGGATTTTTTTCTTCACTCTTCGCAGAAATTGAAGTTTGACTCTCGCTTGGAGATTTTTCATTGTTGAAGAGTGATTCTTCACTCTGTAAGAATGAAAATTTCATTCCTGCCGGACTGACACAACTCACTTTTTGGGAGAGAAATTTCACTCCCAAGAATTTAGAGTGAATAATCATAACAATATAAATTGTAATCAAAATTGATCTTTTAACAACGTAATATATTTAAAGAACATAATATAATAATTAAAATTTGATAATTATGCAGTATAAAGGAGGTTGCTCTTGACTTTGATTATGCCAATGTCATGTCTTTGAGAAATTTTCAGAAGATTTTAGTCGACGCTTATTATTCAATAAAAAATAATTAACAATTAAAATTAGTAATTATCTCATTACTTTGCGTGAACAATCCGATTCCTATGGAGAGGTACGGAACGAATCGATTAAGAGTATAACTTTCCATTATACTGCGTCATTAACAAAGTTTATGAAATGATTTTTTTTGCTGAAAAATCGTCGTTTAATATACTGTTCAATATACTGTATAATTATTATAGGACATATACATTTGCAGCTATCGTATCGAGCATGCAATAAATATTAATATTCAACAAAATATTACGCAGAAAACTAAGATTCTGATGAGTGAAGGCATAATTTGTGCTGTCGATATTCACCGACAAGCTATGAAGTTGGTACACAAAACAGATTGAGTAGAGCGGGGCTGGTTGCGCATAGCGCCAAATTGGGCAAATACAAATATGTATACTGAAAAAAATGTTTGAAAATGGACAATTTTTCAATCACACATTTTTTTAGTGTAAATAACGAAAATATATATAGATACATCTATATTTGCGTAAAATAGCACATATGGTACAGATTATTGTGCTTAATATAATAATCCGTGTCCGATCAATAGCCAAATAAATACGCTTTTCCGTATATAAAAAGTAAAATTATTAAGTGAATATTCTTTTTGGTCCGTAATAATTAAAATCCTTTAATAATAATCCTTTAATAATAATCAAATATTTTTTCGAGTAAGTAATTAATGTATTTTTTAACTTTACTGTTTAAGTTGCTATTTTATCTACTGTTTTTCAGTGATAAAAAATATTTCATCAATGCTGATACGGAATTTGTGAGCTTAGTGTCCCGTAACTCAGCTGCTTAAATGAAATTTGTCTTTACTGATCCTTTTTATTCTATGTTAAACATATATTTTATGTTGAATTATTATTATAAAGAGTAAAGATTATAGCTTTTTTTAATCTTGTTAATTTTAAAGTCTTTAAAAAAGAAAGAGTATATTACAAATTATTATACATTTAGAATGAAAATAATAAAATTTCGATCAATATACATAATTCAAATTATTATACATTTAGAATGAAAATAATAAAATTTCGAACAATGTACATATAATTCTTTCATGTTTTTAATGATATGTAACCTCATTAAATGGCTTATCTTCATGGCTCAACTTATCCTTCGAGGATGCACAGCATGCTCCATAGGTGGAACATATTAATCCACCTTGCATTCTTATAATTAACATAATTTTTTTCATATTAAAAAAATATATACGGACTTGAAAGTAATTAATGAGGCAGATAAATACTTTAAAGCATTTACTGTTAGTCGTAATTGTGTAAAAATTTATAAAACTTAAAGTGACAAAGTCATAACTAGCCCCGCTTTCCACTAATACGTTTATTATAATTATATAAATAATATATTTCTGTTTTTTAAGATTGACCAAACATTTGATGTCTATAGTCGAGGTAATGATGTTTTGTTTAATAATATTTAACGTAATTTGTTTAACCCTAAATACGTTTCAAGTAAGTTTTCTGTTCCGTAATATATAAAATTGTAATATAATAAAAATGCAAATGTTGATCCGAAATTATATGTATTACTAATATTGTTTAGTAAGATAGCTAGAATAATGCCAGAGTTATAAATTTCCAACAACAATTTTTATTGAAAAGTAACAAATGTATGAAATATGAAAATAAAATGAAAAGTAACAAATGTAATATGTAGTAAAATAAAAATTATAAACAGAGAGGATGCATTGCATTAGAAAAATCAATAATGTTAAAGATTAACATTAACATGAATTTTCTAATACATTTAGAACTTAACGGACAAAAATGCTGATCTATATTCTTTGTGCGATCTTTGTATTTATTATTCTAAGAAATATTTACTATTTTATTCTTTATGATTAATATATACTGCAAAGCATTTATCTAATTTTACATAACTTTATCATTATTCTTATGATTAATAATAAAAATTAAATTTATTTACAGGGTTTCATTTTAAATGATATGATCGATTATCTCGCGAATCGATGATTTTATTGAAAAATTTTTCGAACAAAAGTTATATGGCTTGAAGGAGGATACCTGATGAAAATGTGAACTTGATCTTGAGTGACCTTGTCAAAATCAGGTCAAGGTCATTAATGTTTTTTTAAAGTGAATATTATATTATTTTTTATTACATATTTTTGTAGTTTATCTCGAGAGCTTTTCAAATACTATAATAAAGTTACGTTTCATTGAGTACTTTCCGGGTTATGGAGCTTGAAAGTTATAGTATTGCCGACGTTATTCGTATACGCGTGCGCGTGAGAGCAGAATTCTTACGCGCACGCATCTCAGCGATCTATTCTCACTGCTTGACATACACTCACGCGAACGGAAATGAGTCCGATTCTTCCCAATTGAACGATTCAACTTACTTTTTTTCACATACTTTTTTATTTTAATTTTTTTTTGATTATTATTAGACTTATTATTAGACTTTTTCAAAGCTTTTTTCAAAATTAGCTGCTTACAGTTCAAATGAAATCGTTGATATTATTTTTGTGTTTGGTGAAGCTGGAAATTATTGTAGAGCGGAAAGATTGTATCGTAACAAATATCTGTTTAGACTTCCAAATACAATGTAGATAAGAAGAATTTTATTACGAGAGCGTAGAAGAATTCGTAAGAGAAACTGCAAGCAAAATGCTGAAGACGACATTAATGATCCGCGTGTATTAGCAGTGCTAGCAATGATAAACTTGAATCCCCATGTTTCGATTAGAGAACTGCAACGAACTAATTTAGGAATTCTTTATGCTATGTGGAGGATTTTAAAGACAAATTTCATCCCTACCATATCTTTACTCCACTACTTTTATCCTTGAGGTAATTAAAAATGATATGAGGCTATGAAAACGATTTTGTCGTTGGGCATATAAGTGATAAGAGAAGATCCAGCTTTTTTCCAGTATTCTTCAGTGACGAAGCTTCATTTCATAACAATAGGCACAACTGTCATTATTGGTCCATGTACAATCCTCATTGGACTTAACATGTGTTGATAATCAACATCATTGGAGTTTAAACTTGGAGCGGAATTGTAAATGCATATTTGATTATTAATTCATATTTTTTTGATAATCGCTTAAATGGGAAAATTTACCTTTCTTTCTTGCAGAATAAATTCCCTGAGCTTTTAAAAAAGGTTGATCTTGCCACTTGACAAAAAATGTGGTGGCAGCAAGATGGTGCACCACCCCATTCTTCGTATTGTGATGGAATACCTCAATAATATTTTTTATGAAAGATGAATAGAAAGATATGTATTCGATGACCTCCACGGTCTCCTAATTTAACTTCGTGTGATTTTTTTGTTTGGCTCTATAAAAAATATTGTTTAAAAAACTCCACCGATGAAAGATCGAATAACTAATGTTTGTCATAGCATTCTGCAAAATATTTTAATTTCAATAGTAGAAAATTTTGAGAAACGGTTGAGGCTATTTCTGCAAAAAAAATGAGTTCCATTTGAAAATCTTATCAATGGCTAAGACATATTCAAATTGATCTTGTCTTAGTTGACCGAATCAATCCCGATCTTGCCTTAATCGACCGGATCGTTTGCTTTATAACTTAACAAGTATTTAATGTAACTTTATTATAGTGTTTCGCCAAGCTCTTGAGATAAGCTACAAGAATATGTAATAAAAAATATGGGTTTCCATTTAAAAAAACATTAATTATCTTGACCTGATTCTGATAAAGTCAAGTCCACATTTCCATTACATGTCCCCCTTGAAGCCACGCAACTTTCACCCTAAAAATTTTTCATTAAAATCATCGATTCACGAGATAATCAACATATCACTTAAAATGGAACAATTTATATATATATA
>NW_017259553.1:25758-46713 GCF_001594045.1 Atta colombica
TATATATATATATATATATATGCACACATATATACAGAGGATTTATTAATTCCTTTAAATTTGTATCTTAGATATTTCAGATTAGTTCATCTGAAAATATTATCAACGAATTTTGCTTACCATTGATGTATGTGGTTTCCATTATTTTATATATGTTTCTATCCAATAATATCGGACAGAATATAATAGATCACAATAATTACGTACTATCTACTGCGTAAGAAACATTTTATGATGAGTATACGAATGTTTGCACGGAAAGAACGATTTTGCTAAAACTGAAATAGCCAAATGCAGTGAGTTTTTTTATATAGTCATTAATTGTTGAAGCAAATGTTTTCGACAAGTTTGGGACAAGATGATCGATACAGCATTATATTTGTCGCGGATTCACGTTAAATCGAATTTTATAACAAATCGCAACATTAATTTGTTACTCGTAAAAGGGACAATTTGTGATAGCAACTTTACAATAATTGTTAATTTATCATCTATAATTGATAGCAAAAGTATTCTTTCTATATGTATTTTAAGAATTATTTCGTCAGATATAAAAATTAATGTTCTTGCAAAACAAATTAGCATAGCTGAAAATAACTAACGGGAGTTCTTTTGTCAATTAGCAATTCGTTATCTATGTACAATTTCATAGGTACAACGTTCAGTGGTATAGAGCTCCGTTACGTATACAGAGAATGATACTGTTTCTATTACAAAGAGAAACTAAGATGTTTACTCTGAATTTAGGTGGAGTATTTAATGCATCTATGGAGAGTTTCGGCATGGTAATATAATTTCAGCAATAATTTATACCTATAACTATATTACAAATAAATATTGTAAAAAGAAATGTTTTAATTGCAGTTAGTAAAGACTTCGGTATCATATTTTACTGTCATATATTCTACGCTGTGACAAAATAAATATGAATCTAAATAATAGAATGATAAAAACATATTTAATGAAAAAAACGATAGTACTCATATTTAGAAAAAATGGTTTTATTTTAAATTATTTTTAAGCATGTAGTTTAGCTATAAGATTTAGTTAAGAAAAATACTATAAATTAACATTGTCCTGGCAAAGATGTTAGTACATTAGATCGTTGCAATGTATTCAAATTAAATATTCAATGTATTTATACTTAAAAAAAATCACGTAATTCCAATTGTTGTAGCTACTGCTTTTAAGTAATAATTCTTTATCTGCAATTTATCATTGAATATTTTTCTCCTAATTAAAATAATAATTAAAATATTTAGAAAATATTAATGGATTCGCTAATGATGGATTTGAAGAAAACCGAAACCTGTGAATAATTCGAATAATATGGTATAGATAATTATTGTACATTTATATCCTATGTAAAAATTTTTAATTATATAGAAATTCGCGCATCAATTTCCGCGTTATGTATATGCTCTTATTGTCCATGTATTTTGCATTGTATTTTTTAATTTTGAGAACCCGATTAATTTTTATATTTTTATTATAAAATATTTAGTTATTTGAAATTTTCGTCAATAACACAAAAAATGTAAAAGATAAGTATGTAACTACTGATAAACAATATTTCTAACTAGATAGTTAATACATCAAACTGTTAAAAATCGCTGATCGTTAATTGATATTTAACATGTCATTAATTTAATGCAATTATTCTTATAAACTTTAACTTTTTTTTAGGCAGATATCATAAAGTCAAAATTAAGAGATATTCCTCTTGAAGATCAAATGTGATTTACGAGGATGTGTACAATGAAGTTTCAAAATTGAAAAAAGAGAGAATGCGCCTAATTTTTCTGAGGCTTTTCAATAGCTTAATTTCATGAGACAGACTCATTCGCTGTATTACCTTATGCGACAAATTGATTCCGCACAAATAATAAATAATAAAGAATAATAGTACACTGGATTCAGAAATTTTCTGAATCCAATTCTGATCTTATAGTGGACTGCACGTCTGGGCATTATAGTCAATTAATAAATTTGCGTTAAAATTTTTGGAAAAGAAAAATGTTATGAAATATTTAATCGAAAAAATTGAAGTTAATAATTAAAAAATATAACAAATTAACTACAGTCGTGAGATTTGTATTTCAGACTTTTCAGATTTTTTTATGTTGCCAAAGAAAGCTATTAAAGAAGCTTTATTGTTTGTGATATTTGCAATTGTTTTCATTCTACATCTGTTCGAATTCTTGAACATCGAATTCTCTTGAACATATGACAGATCACACAATGAAAATATGACTGATCACAACAAGTATGTATTTTCTGTGTCTTTCACGAAGGACAATAAAAAGAAATTTCACCTTACAAATTTTTAAAACAAATATTTAATGTCATTAGTATCGTATTGGGTTGTCCGGAAAGTTCGTGCCGATTAATCTATATAATTTAATAAATGTATACTAAAATTTAAATTTTCTGCGTTTCAATTTTCCTTCAACATCGGCATCCTAACTATCCGGGCAACTCAATATGATTCACGTAAAATATTGAAAATTATTTGTAAATTTAATTATTTTTCTCTCAAATTATCGATTTTTGTCTTAATAATTTACGTAGGTATAGAATTGTATGGTGTCAATTGGAAGAATATCATTCTCTGGATGTATATAATTATATATCCAGAGAATGATATTCTTCCAATTGATAAAAGGAACAAAAATTTCCATCTGAATGTCGAATGGCTGTTTATTCCATTATTAAAGTCACAGTAAGAACCTATAGTGTTTTCTTGAATATATTAAAAGTAAATGTAATAATATGGTTGCAGTCAATAAAAGTTTCAGTATCTTATTTTACTATCGTATTATCTGCACATTTAGAAGAGAAATACGAATCAAATATGAGCATAAGAAGATATATGTTCGGTAGAAATAAAACAACATTTCTCACATTTCAAAAAAAAAAGAAAATTCTGTCTTTTTGCTACGTATATTATTTTTGCTTAAATTAATTTATTATTAGAAATGCGAAATCAAAAGTATTCACAACATAAGATTAAATCTCGGTTCAATTTAGTTTTTATCTTTTTTAATTTGAAGTATTAGATAAAGATAAACAGTAAATTAAATTCAGATTATAATTAATCTTACATTGATGAAACCGAAAGTAAACGTCTGTAAATATATATTAAAACTGAACATATTGTAAAATTATAAACAACAGATTCCATTAATTTATTGTAGAATTTATAATAATATTCTTTTATAATAATATTCAATAGATAATGTTAATGATATTATCGCAATGTTTTGCAAAATATAAGCATTACATTGGAAAATATTGTGTTGATTTAATTACCATATTTTAAATTGATATGAGATATATTAATTGCGATTGATGCCGAAGAAATAATAAGAACATAATAAGAAAGAAGATAATATTCATCTCAAAGACCAAATGTTATATTATGAGAGTCCATACGAAAATGAAGTTAATGCAAAAAAAGCTATGCGCTTGCGTGACTTTTGTCTTTTGATAAATGTACATCTTTTTTCTTTTTTTTTTATTAAAAGAAGATATTTCTTCATAATTTTCTTGATATCGGAATTGTGGCTTAATAGTATTCATTGCAAAAAATACTACTAAAATATAAATGGATTTGTGATCTCACAAATGGATATTTCTTGTATAGCCTAGCACTACACAAATTATAGCATTTAAATTAAAAATTTACACAATAATAGAGAACATCTAGGTAATCGATGGAGAAGAAGAAGGGATAATCGACATACTCATCGACTGCTTCATAACCAGTTACAATCCGGACAGCGCAGAGGATGGTTCATCTAGGGATTCAATATTTCAGCTTCAATAGAATTATGTTGCTCGTTATCGGCTTATGGCCCTACCAACAATCTAAATTTACACGATTTCAGTTTATCCTCTTTTCTACTATTCTAACAGCGGGTATTATATTTCAGGTAAGACTAGAGTATATAATAGTACAGTATATAATAGTATAATAAGTTATTATTTTGCAAATCTTTATTAAGTCTATCTCATTATTATATAATATAAGTGTTATATAAATTTATAATTGTTTATAAATGTATAATTGAAAATAAAATTGCTACTGGTAGTTGACAACGCTAATGACATCAAAATGTACTTTAAATCTCGTCAGCAAGGTCCTCTCTTCCACGTCTTTCTTTGTTTTTTGCATAATAAAATACAACTTCTTCAGTTGTAATATCGAAGCTGTAAGTTGATGACTTAGGATAAAAGCATTAGATGTGGATCAGGCACTAGTTCCGAATCATTTTTTATATTTAAGTAATTAAAGTATTTTTCATTAAATTGTACATATTTTATAAATGTACAAGATTTTTAAATATGCGAAATTAATTAACGTATGTATCTTTAAAAATTCATTCAAATGTAATATCGTAAGAATTGCTTTATGACTTTTTTAGTAGATAGTAAATAACATTAAATTTGATAGAAAGAATCAATGTTATGCGAAGATGAAATTAAATGTACCCACGGATGTTGTTTAATCATTATGTTATAACGATACTTTTATTGCGTAAATTTATTATAAAAATGTTTAGAAACTTATAAAATCTTACAAATGATTTCACGATGACATCTCGAAAATATTTATTTGTTTTAAATAACAAAATAGAATATAAAATAGTATACATGTTTATATGCTAAAAGTGTTACAATAATTTACTCATAATTTAATTGTTTTTTATTGCTAAACATTCCATTTTAATTAATTTTATTATCATTAATTATTTACTGTCACTAATTTTAAATAAACTAATTTTAAATAAACTTAAATGTGATAAAATTGCATCATGATCCACAATTAGATCCTAGAATTAGATATGAATCATCAACTATAATTTTGTCACACGCATATACAGGGTGTCACAAAATAATCGCCAAATATTTATGGGCAGGTTGTGCGGACTAAACTGAATCGAAAAGTCTTGTATCATTTTGCAAGTATCTCCAGTTAAGGAAATAATATAATTCTTAAAGATAGCCGAATACATACCCGGTCTACTCTTGCAAAGTGTGTTCGCCTATCGATCGCTTGGCGCTATGGGGATAGCCTGGCAAGAGCGGCGCGCACACCGTCGTGAGCCTCCATAACTTGAACAACATCCTGTATATTACAATATAATTGCAAATCATATTTTTTATTCTTATGGGATTTAGGAACCTTAAAAAGGATAAAGCATTTGATGAATTAAATTGATGACCGCAATTAATACATAAAGTCTAATTGTGGATAATTGTCATTACATTATTTAATTCAAATTAAAATATATAAAGTGGTAATTAAATGGAAAATTATTCATGTATTAATGTAATCTTTATGATTAATCATGACTATTAAATTTTTTATTAATTATTTGTTATCGATAAAAATATGAAACTTTTTTAAAGAGCGATCCACAACTAGTGCTTTTATCCCACAGAATATGCATTTGACAATTAACTATCTGTGTCAAATGAATTTTTGTTATATATTAAAATTTATTTAAATATTATCATATGCAAAAACAATATATGGACTTATTGGAATAACAGGTAAAAGATTTATTAATGCAACTTGAGCACGTATGTAATCAAGTAAAAGATAAAAACGAAGTTGCTATTATAGAAGAATATAATTACACTGCAAGGCGTAACACAATTATACTCACACGTAAAATAATATTTTCAGATCTATGCTCATAATTATTATGTAACTATGGAATTAGTTTTAAATCATATTAAATAAATATTTCTATATATTTTAATGTATGATATATTAAACGGAATCTACTAAAGTATTTGCCATATACAGGATGTTAGTTAAGTATGTTGCTATACTCAACAGAACTTCTTTTGTTTATTTCAAGTAGAAAAGTTCAAATAAACATGTGTCCTAAATGGCTTAGTTTTCGAAATAAAAAAGTTCCGAATTAAAAAAGTTCCGAAATAGAAGAATTCATTGACAAAAAACTAGTCTTTGTGGAAAAGTCTCTGTACACATTGAATGTGATAAGGATATAACTTGGTCTTTTAAAATTCTTCAGATGACATAATTACTCATATTTAATATCCTATGTTCCTTGTGCTCGTTTCTGAATGTACTTCGATTTCATGAAGAAGCTAGTTAGCTCCCTTTAGTACTGATGTTCTAACTGTCATAAGCTTTCCAAGATTAACAGTATTCTTTACGAAAGAACTTTTTTCTCCAAGATAGCGGTGAATATTCGCAAATAGTTTTGACATGATAAATTGCATTGGAGATATCTTTCTGCATAAATATGCTTTGCCTCACGTGAGTTATCATTTGCAAGACTGTAGATAAAGTGCATATCTGCCATTTCAAAATTTATAAACTTAAACATAATAAAACCGATTTTGATGGACTGAAATAATTTGGCGCGAAAATGTATGTACAAGCTAACTAACTCGCAGCAATATCAGAACTGAAGTTTATTCTTGATTTTGTAACTTTGACTTTGACTTTGTCACTTTGTTTACTTTTTGCGAATGGTAGTTCACGTGAAGCGAGGCATATTTATATAGAAAGATATCTTCAACGTAATTTACCGTTTCGTCAAACATTTGCGAACATTCACCTGTATTTCGGAAACTGAACTGTTAAGGACACATATTTATATGGATTTTTTTACTTGAAAAAAACCAAAGAATCGCTCTGTTGAGTATGACAACATATTTAACTAACATTTTGTTTATGTCTTTACTATGATTAATGACATGTTAGTAAGCAATTTGGATAATAGCATATTACACAAATTGCATAAATAATAGAGTTCTTTTAAATAAAATTTTATAAATATATTAATAAAATAATATAAAATTTTATAACATATATATATTTATAATGGGTGCGTGATGCATATGTGCGCGCATGTGTGCGTGCGTATGTGTTTGCGCACTAAATAGTATAAATTTTGATAAGCTTATATTGCAGAATTTTTAATAAAAACATTTTCTAATATTTTTTAGTATTTGCCGTTATTGCTGTATTTATTTGTACTATCGGTCAGCATTTGTCGAATAGTTTCATTGTTTTATCAAAAAATATATCTCATCTACCAATTATGGTAGAATATTTTATCGATCAAGAAAAATATTTTTATTTAATTTTGTTGCACTTCTACGCAATTACATGCATCGGAGGAATTGCGGTATTAGCAATAGGAACATTGCTTCTTATGTATTTTCAGCATACCTGCGGAATATTCAAAATTGCTGGGTACGGATAAAGATATACGAATAGTCATAATAATTTAAATTGTAACCAAAATTTAACTTTAACACTATATGTTTAAATAACGTAATATATTAAAAAGTTTATGAAATTATGTATTTTTAACTAAAAATTGTGTCATTCAATAGATTGCTGTATAATTATACAAACATTTACAGCTATCGTATTGAACATGCAATAAACATCAATATTCGACAAAATATTACGCCGAAAAATAAGATTTTGATGAGTGAGAACATAATTTGTGCCATCGATATTCACCGACAAGCTATGAAGTTGGTATTCACGCCCATAACATATAAGTAATATGTTTATTATTATTATAAATAACATACTTCTATTTTTGAAGATTGTCCAAACATTTGCAGTCTATAATTGAAGTAATGATGTTTTGTTTAATAATATTTGGTGTAAGTTGCTTAACCCTAAATCTATTTCAAGTAAGTTTTCTGTTTCGTACTCTAATATGTGAAAATGCATGCAAATGCTGTTCCGAAATTATGTATATTATCAATCCTGTTTAGTAAGCCAATAATGCCAGAATTTCAACATTCCCAATAATAATAATTATTATATAAATATATATTTTGTATAAATAATATAAAAAATAACGATGTATCGTGAAAATAAAAATAATGAATATACATTGCAATAAAAAATTCAATAATGTTGAAGATATATAACATAAATTTACTAGTAGGGGAGACCAGTCTCGTCGGCACAGTTTTCACAATATCGGCATTACATTTTTTAAAGAATTAATTATTACAACTAAATATATATCAATATGACAGAACTTTTCTTTACATTTTCATATCAGTAATGGTTCTATACACTATATAGTTTCTTTGTAATAAATGAAATACGGACATGCTGCATTGTAGTTAACTTACCCCGATGTGGGGTAAAATTGATACATATTACAGTATAAATTGCCTCTATAATAAACTAACATAAGATAGAAAAGTAATAGAAATAAAAATTAGATATGTATTTTTTAATAAAAATTGTCTGTTTAAAATTTATTTTGTAATGATCATATAGCAAAATGTTGTTACAGAAAAATAAGTGTAAATTATTTTAATTCTACCCCGTTTTATTACTTATAGAAATATATTAAATATAAAGCATCAGAATTAAACGTTTACACGTGAGATATAATACAAAGCAGAGTAACCTTGTTCGTGAGGATGTATGCCGAAATGATATTCGTGAATGATAACATACAATCTTTGCAATGAAAAACACAATTCTTTAATACAGACAATGTAGGATACATTGTCAGTAACATGGTAGAAGAAGTAATGCTAATGTTATATGGCGATCGTTGTGGCAATTGAAGGATTGAGATAAACTCTGGCGGAACGCTAGAAATTAAACATCTAAAATTAGAACTAGAAAATGCTAGCCCTGCGAGGGAAAAAAAGGCACGTGTTTTGATGCTAACTATTATTGTATAAATGTATGTATAAATATATTGTATAATTGTATTATTGTATAAATGTACGAACATATTGCGTTCCTTGAATCTATCAAAATATAAAGAACGAAAATGGATTACAGCTAAATTAAATTTAATTCAAAATGAACTTGTAATATATGTACATATATATAATATATATATGTTAATACTAGTCATTATGTGCGTTAACACTTTCTTCGAACGGCAACACAGCGCATCTGGAAGCCAATCTCTTATAGGAACCGGTTACAGTTTTGACAATTGCAGTTCTGACAATGTTGCCATCTACTGGACAGACATTTCAAAATTCTACCAAGCACCCACTTCATGGGAGAGAGTGGAATTCCGTTCTCTCAACAAATTATTGTCCGACATGAAACATGAGGATTCCGTGGCTACAATTTCATTTTACATGATGTTGGAGTAAATAATTGTTCGCTCAATGTCTCTAAAAATGCTAACGCATTTGCTCTAGATGCTGTTCGATAAACAATTTGTTTGCATTTGCATAAGATTAAGCTCTGGATAAGACATCATAGTGTCACTAATAAGAAAGTGTCCTCAAATGTAACTCATATCATCAGATGAGATAACTATTAGTGTCTCGAATTAAGGATAGCTTCTACTTGAGACACAAACGTAGACGTCTCTTCGAAAGTCAGTGGTGTTTCACCGACTATTCTATAAAAATGCCTTTTAAAAGTTTTGACAGTGGCTTCCCACAAACATCAAAGTAGGGTGCGTATGATAGAATAAAGTGTCACTTGATTCGTTTCTTGGCCGTTTCGTTTATAATTATGAATTGATGCTCCTGATTACATAGAGCTCTAAACTCTTCTAGCTCACGATTGGCTTCTGTAAAATTAGTTCCATTATCTGAAAAAATATGTGAAGGTTTTACTTCTGCATAAAACGCTTGTATGCATTAAGAAGTGTTAATTAATTAATTAAAACAATTATTATTGCATAAATAAATTGAAATTTTTGAGTCAAAATTGTACTTATGTCTTTAAAGTGCCGCCAATTTGTTAATTTTCAACTTTTAACTTATTTTTTAGGTTCATCGACAAGATACTGTCATACAAAATAAGAAACCATTGTTTTTGTTTCATACAAATACAAAAGGTGTTAGATTTTCCACCGATTCATGATTCCGAGATTGCGTCAATATTAATTTATAAAAGTTACAAAATAAACTATATTGAAATAAAAAAAAATTTTTTTTACTTTCTAATATATGTAGTAAAACAAAAAAAATTTTTAAACAATCACGATTGTATACTTAAAAAAAAATTCTTAAAAATGACCTTTTTTTAGCGATTTACACGAAGCGACTCTTTTAAATGAAACTTAGGAAGAACTATCTATCTTTTATCATAAATGGAATACAATGCTAATTTGCAATGTTAATTTGCTTCTTAAATGCCAACGAGCCCCAGTCGGCCCTACTTTTAGAATTTAACAAGCAGTAGGGGAGATCGGGGCTTGGCGTAAAAGGCAAATTGGCATTGCATTCCGTTTATGTATTTATGATAAAAAAAATAATGAAATAGTTAATACTGCAAAATATTTTTTATGTAAATACTTTTCCCTAAGTTTCATTTAAATTATTTAAATCAAACAAGTGTTACAATAGAAAAAGAAGAAAGTTTGATTAAGAGCGCGCAAATAAATTTTTTAGCGTTTCATAATAATGTTCTTCGTTTTTGAGAAAATAAATCTAAGCGATGATAAAAGAAAAGTGTTTGTTAATACGTTATTTTGAGTAACAATTATAATAAAATGATCAAAATCAGACGTATATAAGTTTGGAGTACGTTGACTTATATCATGAGAAAAGATTAGGTTAATTCGTTGCACTGCACGTGTGAACATTCAATTACAATTTAACTCTGCCGCTTTATATTTAATTTATAATATTTCTATATTAAAATAAGATAGAATTAAAATAATTTACATTTACTTGTTTTTTTCTTCAACAAACAATATTTTGCTATTTCATGATCATTACAAAATAACTTTGAAAAATACAATTTTTACTAAGAAGTACATATCTACTATTTAATTTTTATTTATATTACTTTCCTATTTACTAGTTTTTGTTAATTTAATATACAGTTATCATAGAGGCAATTTATAATGTGACACATGTACCAATTTATCCTACATATTGGAGCAAGTTAACTACAATGCAGCATGTTTGTATTTCATTTATTGCAAAGAAACTATAAACAATAAATAGAACCATTATTAGTATGAAAATATATAGAAAGATTCTCTTAATTATACTGATATATTTCAATCATAATAATTAATTTAAAAATATAATGCCGGCATTGTGAAACCTGTGCCAACAAAACCCGATTTCCCTTATAGCTGATCTTATCTCTGAAGTCTTTATACATTTTTTATATTTATATACCAAAAAAAAACATATCTCCATACTTTTTATGGTTAATATATATAATATTGCCAAACATTTTTTCGATGCTATTTAAATTCATCATTATTCTTAGACTAATAGTAAAAAAAAATATGTATGTTTCCACATATACAGAAGATTTATAATCTCCTTTAAATTTGTATCTTAGTTATTTCAGATTAGTTCATCTGAAAATATTATCAACGAATTTTGCTTACCATTGATGTATGCGGTTTCCATTATTTTATATATGTTTCTATCCAATAATATCGGACAGAATATAATAGATCACAATAATTACGTATTCTCTACTGCGTAAGAAATATTTCATGATGAGTATATGAATGTTTGCACTGAAAGAACTATTTGCTAAAACTCAGATGGCCAAATGCAATGAGTTTGCAGTCATGTCAATAATTCTTCAAGCAATTAATTCGATATACTCGGGACAAGGTGATCAATATTATGTTTATAGCAAACTCACGTTAATTCGAATTATATAATAAAATGATGGCAATATTAATTTGCTATTCGTGAAAAAGATAATTTTTGATAGTAACTTTACAATAACTGGTGTTGCTAATTTGTAATTGATAGCAAAAGTGTTGTTTTTATGTGCCTCTTAAAAATTGTTTCGTCAGATATAAAAAATAATGTAATTGCAAAACAAATTAGTAAAGCTGAAAATAACTGATGCAGAAAGTTTCTTTTGTCAATTAGTGAATCGCTATTTATGTACAATACATAATACAATTTCACAGGTACAACGTTCAGTGGTATAGAGCTCCGTTACGTATACAAAGAATGATACTGTTTTTATTACAAAGAGAAACTAAGGTGTTTACTCTGAATGTCGGTGGATTATTTAATGCATCTATGGAGAGTTTCGGCATGGTAATATAATTTCAGCAATAATTTATACCTATAACCATATTACAAATAAATATTGTAAAAAGAAATATCTTTAATTGTAGTTAGTAAAGACTTCGGTATCTTACTTTACTGTCATATATTCTACGCGGTGATAAAATAAATATGAGTTTAATAATAGAACATAGTCTTTATCTTTTTCTAATTTGAAGTATTAGAAAAAGATAAACAATAGCTTAAACCGAGATTATAATTAATCTTACATTAATGAAATCTAAAACGTTCGTAAACATAGTGTAAGTAAAACTGTATATTTTACAAATATAAACAATAGATTCAATTAATTTATTGTAGAATCTATTATAATAATATTCAATAGATTAATAATATTCTAACAATATTTTACAAAATATAAAGCAATATGATAAAAAATGTTCAATTACCATGTTTTAAATTGACATAAGATGTATTAATTACGATCTGTACGGAAGCAAAACAATAGAGGTTATTTATCTCAAAGATCAAATGTATCATGTAAGAATTTATATGGAAATGAAGTTATAACATCAAAAAACAAAGGATGCGCTTGCGTAACTTCTGCCCTTCGATAAAATTCGAAATGTCTTTTATTTTTTCTTTTATTACCATACATCTTTCTTTTATTTTTATTAAAAGACAAAAGTCATTCAAAATTGTCTTGATGTCAGAGAGATGCCTTAACAATTCACATTGCAAAAAACAAGTAAAATATTAATGAAATTGTGATCTCACAATGGATATTTTGTATAGCCGCATATTATACAAATTATAGCATTCACATTAAAAATTTACATTGTAAGAAAGAATATCAAGGTCGATAGAAAAGGAGAAGAGATAATTGTACTCGTCGACTGCTTTGTATCCAGTCGCATCTTGGACATCGTGGTTCATCTAGGTATTCAATATTTTAGCTTCAATAGAATTCTATTGCTCGTTATGGGCTTGTGGCCCTATCAATCTAAATTCGCACAATTTCAATTTATTTTCTTCTCTTCTGATATCAGGTATTATATTTCAGGTAAGAACAGAGTATAGTAATATTGTGTAATAAGATACATTTTGCAAATCTTCATTATCAAATAGTCTTTCTCATTATTACGTAATATAAGTGCTATATAAATTTATAATTTGTTTATAAGCGTATAATTAAGAATTACTTCTGGTATTTCACAACGCTAATAACATCAAAATGTATAAATAACATCAATACTTCAAATCTCATCAACAAGATCCTATCTTCTACGTCTTACTTTATTTTTTGCATGATATGTTACGACTCTTTCAGTTTTCAACATCAAAGCTGTAAGTTGACAACTTACAGGATATACATTTGCATCATCTTTGTCCAGTGAATTTTTGTATACTACATACCAAATTTAATATATGCAACATTTGTTACATAATATTATATAAAAACAATATATGAAATTATTGAAATAAAAAATATTGAAATAGGTAAAGGATATATTAATGCAACTTGAGCATATATGTAATCAAGTAAAAGATAAAAACGAAGTTGCTATTATAGACTATATAATTACAACATAGAAGAATATAATTACTTTGCAAGACGTCACACAATTATACTTACAAGTAAAACAATATTTTCAGATCTATATTTACAATTAACATGTAATTTGTGATTAGTACTTCTAGATATTATTATGTATATGATGTTGTTCGATATCTCTGTGATTCACGACCTCTAATTATATCGCCTAATCGCATCTATGAAAAATCGATGAATCCACGAGATGTCGATTGCTAAACGACGCATGCATCACGCGTAATCGATTAAAAAAAAATATCAGATCATCTTGGCAACAAAACAAATTGTCGTTTTCGTTTTCTGCACTCGTCTCGTGGAAGGTCATCATCGCGCTACTGCTAAGATCCTTTCCGTAGCCGCTGTAAACACATTCGCCCGCGCTCGAGGCTTATTTTTAATAAAATTTGGAAAGCAGAGAAGATTTCATCTTTCTCGACCGTGTGCCCTCGAAGTATTAATTCTGCGGGAAACGCTCGGATGGTGATCGCCTGGCCACATCATTACAATTTCTTCGTGCGCTCAGTAAGATCGCCAACAGATGTATTGCACAGATTCTATTAAAGTATTGCCGTACTGAGTTTACAATGATTAATAACATATTAATATGCAATAACATATAGCACAAATTACATAACTAATATACAAAATGGTAATTCTAAATAGAAATTAAATGTATTAAATGTATTAATGATGTAATAATTTTAAAGTATATTAGTACGTACGTGCGTACATGTGCGTGCGTGCGCGTGTGTGTGTACGTGCGTGTGCGCCAAATTGCATAAATCTTGATAGGCTTATATTTCAGAATTTTTAATAAAAATGTTTTCTAATTTTTTTTAGTATTTTGCACTTCCGGATCTATTTGTATTATCGGCCAGCATTTATCGAATAATTTCATTGTTTACCAAAAATATATCTCGTCTACCAATTACAATGGAGTATTTTATCGATCAAGAAAAGTACCTTTATTTAATTTTGTTGCACAGCTTCGCAATTATATACATCGGAATAGTTGCGGTATTAGCAACAGGAAGAATGTTTCTTATGTATCTTCAGTATATCTGTGGAATATTTATAAATTGCTAGATACGAATGAAGATGTAGGAACACTCTAAATTTTTTGAAATAAAATTTCACTCCAAGAAAGATGAAAGTTGAGCCAGTTCGGCAAGAGTGGATTTTTTTCTTCACTTTTCGCAGAAATTGAAGTTTGACTCTTGCTTGGAGATTTTTCATTGTTGAAGAGTGATTCTTCACTCTGTAAGAATGAAAATTTCACTCCTGCCGGACTGACACAACTTACTTTTTGGGAGAGAAATTTCACTCCCAAGAATTTAGCGTGAATAATCATAACAATAAATTGTAATCAAAATTGATCTTTTAACAATATAATATATATAAAGAACATAATATTAATTAAAGTTTGATAATTATGCAGTATAAAGGAGGTCGCTCTTGACTATGATTATGATGTCAATGTCATGTCTTTGAGAAACCTTCAGAAGATTTTAGCCGACGCTCATTATTCGTCAAAAAGTAATTAACAATTAAAATTAATTAAAATTAATTAAAAGTAATTGTCTTATTACTTTGTATGAAAAATCGGATCCTTAAGGGGAGGTATGGGACGAATCGATTAAGAAAGTATAACTTTCCATTATACTGCTTCATTAACAAAGTTTATGAAATGATGTATTTTTTTGCTGAAAAATCGTCGTTTAATATACTATTCAATACACTGTATAATTATTATAGGACATATACATTTGTAGCTATCGTATCGAGCATGCAATAAACATTAATATTCAACAAAATATTACGCAGAAAACTAAGATTCTGATGAGCGAAGGCATAATTTGTGCTGTCGATAGTCACCGACAAGCTATGAAGTTGGTACACATCTACAAAATAGATAGAGTAGAGTGGGGCTGATTGCGCATAGCGGCAAATTGGGTAAATACAAATACACTGAAAGAAATGTTTGATTGAAAATGGACAATTTCAGATTGATGAATATAATTAGAATTTTCTGTCCATTTTCAATCACACATTTTTTCAGTGTAAATAACAAAAATATATATAGATATATCTTGCGTAAGATAGTACATAGATAGAGATTACTGTGCTTAATACAATAATCCGTGTCTGATCAACAGCCAAACAAATGCGCTTTTTCGTATATGAAAAGTAAAATTATTAAGTGAATATTCTTTTTGGTCCGTAATAATTAAAGCCTTTAATAACAATCAAATATTTTTTAGATGTAAGTAATTAATATGTTTTTTAACTTTACTGTTTAAGTTGCTATTTTATCTACTGTTTTTCAGTGATAAAAAATGTTTCATCAATACTGGTACGGAATTTGGTGAGCTTAGTATCCCGTAACTCAGCTACTTAAATGAAATTTGTCTTTAATGATCCTTTTTATTCTATGTTAATGATTAAACATATATGTTGAATTATTATTATAAAGAGTAGAGATTATAACTTTTTTAATTTTGTTAATGTTAAAGCCTTTAAAAAAGAGAGAGTTACAAATTATTATTACAAATTATTATTATTACAAATTATTATACATTTAGAATGAAAATAATAAAATTTCGATCAATGTATACATAATTCTTTCATGTTTTTAATGGTATGTACCCTTATTAAATGGCTTATCTTCATGGCTCAACTTATCCTTCGAGGATGAACAGTATGCCATAGGAGCATATTCATCCACTTGCATCCTTATAATTAATTAACGTAAATATTTTCATATTAACAAAATATATACGGATTTGAAAGTAATAAATTAATGAGGCAGATAAACACTTTAAAGCATTTACTGTTAGTCGTAATTGTGTAAAAATTTATAAAACTTAAAGTGACAGAGTCATAACTAGCCCCGCTTTCCACTAATATGTTTATTATAATTATATAAATAATATATTTCTGTTTTTTAAGATTGACCAAATTGTCTGTTGTTTGATGTCTATAGTCGAGGTAATGATGCTTTGTTTAATAGTATTTAACGTAATTTGCTTAAATACGTTTCAAGTAAGTTTTCTGTTCCGTAATATATAAAATTGTAATATATAAAAATGCATGCAAATCTTGATCCGAAATTATATGTATTACCAATATTGTTTAGTAAGTAGATATCCAGAATAATGCCAAAGTAAATTTCCAGTAACAAATTTTTTTATATAATAATTTAAAATAATTTAAAAGTAACAAATGTAATATGTAGTAAAATAAAAATTGTAACAGAGAAGATGCATTGCGTTAGAAAAGTCAATAATGTTAAGATATATAAAATTAACATGAATTTTCTAATACATTTAGAACTTAACGGACAAAAATGCTGATCTGTATTCTTTGTACGATCTTTGTATTTATTATTCTAAGAAATATGTACTATTTTATTCTTTATGATTAATATATACTGCAAAGCATTTATCTAATTTTACATAACTTTATCATTATTCTTACGATTAATAATAAAAATTAAATTTATTTACAGGGTGTTTCATTTTAAATGATATGATCGATTATCTCGCGAATCGATGATTTTATTGAAAAATTTTTTGAAGAAAAGTTATATGGCTTGAAGGAGGATACCTGATGAAAATGTGGACTTGATCTTGAGTGACCTTGTCAAAATCAAGTCAAGATCATTAATATTTTTTTAAAGTGAATATTATATTATTTTTTATTACATATTTTTGTAGTTTATCTCGAGATCTTTTCAAATACTATAATAAAGTTACGTTTTATTGAGTTATGTTACTTTCCGAACTTTTTGTTACTTTATGGAGCTTGAAAGTTACAGAATCGCCGGTGTTATTCGTATACGCATGTGTGAGAACGAAATTCTTACGTGCAAGTATCTCCGCGATCTATTCACTTCTACTTGATATACACTCACGCCAACGGAAATGATTCCGATTCTTCCCTTGAACGATTCAACTTCTTTTCAACTTCTTTTTTTCGTATACCTTTTCATATCAATTTTTTTTAAATCATTAGAATTTTTCGAAATTTTTTTCAAAATTAGCCGCTTACAGTTCAAATGAAATCATTGATATTATTTTCGTGTTTGGTGAAGCTGGAAATTATTGCAGAGTAGAAAGATTGTATCGTAACAGATATCTGTTTAGACTTTCAAATAAAATGTAGATAAGAAGAATTTTATTACGAGAGCGTAAAAGAATCCGTAAGAGAAACTGCAAGCAAATAAATGCTGAAGATGACATTAGTGATCCACGTGTATTAGCAGTGCTAGCAATGATAAATTTGAATCCCCATGTTTCGATTAGAGGAACTGCAACGAACTAATTTAGGAACTCTTTATATCACTATGTGGAGGATTTTAAAGACATAAATTTCATCCCTACCATATCTTTACTCCACTACTTTAATCCGCGAGGTAATTAAAAATGATATGAGGCTATGAAAACGATTTTGTCGTTGGACATTACAAGTGATAAGAGAAGATCCAGCTTTTTTCCAGTACGTTCTCTTCAGTGATGAAGACTTATTTCATAACAATCGATAACTCAACAGGCATAACTATCATTATTGGTTCATATATAATCCTGATACTGTTTCTATTATAAAAAGAAATTAAGGTATTTACTTTGAATTTAGATGGAGTATTTAATGCATCTATGGAGAGTTTCCGCATGGTAATATAATTTTAGCAATAATTTATACCTATAACCATATTACAAATAAATATTGTAAAAAGAAATGTTTTAATTGCAGTTAGTAAACACTTCGGTATCTTATTTTACTGTCGTATATTCTACGCTGTGACAAAATAAATATGAATTTAAATAATAGAATGATAAAAACATATTTAATGAAAAAAACGACAGTACTCATATTTAGAAAAAATGGCGTTATTTTAGATTATTTTTAAGCATGTAGTTTAGCTATAAGATTTAGTGAAGAAAAATATAATAAATTAACAAAAATATAATAAATTGTCTTGTCAACAAAGATGTTAGTATATTAGATCGTCGCAATGTATTCAAATTAAGTATTTTACTTAAATGTATTTATACTTAAAAAACTCACGTAATTCCATTTGTTGTAGCTATTTCTTTTAAGTAATAATTCTTTATCTGCAATTTATCGACATTGAACATTTTTTTCTCCTAATTAATATAATAATTTAAATAGTTAGAAAATATTAATGTATTCGCTGATCATGGATTTGAAGAAAACCGAAACGTGTGAATAATTCGAATAATATGGTATAGACAATTATTGTACATTTATATCATATGTAAAATCTTTTTTAATTACGTAGAAATTCGCGCACCAATTTCTGCGCTATGTATATCTTCTTATTGTCCATGTATTTTGCATTGTATTTTTTAATTTTGAGAACCCGATTAATTTTTATATTTTTATTATAAAATATTTAGTTATTTGAAATTTTCGTCAATCAATAACACAAAAAATGTAAAAAGATAAATGTGTAACTACTAATAGATAATATTTCTACCTAGATAGTTAATACACCAAACTGTTAAAAATCGCTGATCATTAATTGATGTTTAACATGTCATTAATTTAATGCAATTATTCTTATAAACTTTACCAGGCAGATATCAAAAAGTTAAAATTAAGAGATATTTCTGTTGAAGATCAAATGTGACTTATGAATGTGCGTAGAATGAAGTTTCAAAATTGAAAAAGGAGGGATGCGCCTATCTTTTCTGAGGCTTTTCAATAGCTTAAATTCATGAGACAGATTCATCCGTTGTATTATCTTATGCGACAAATTGATTCCGTATAAATAATGTTATAAAGAATAATAGTACGCGGATCATTCAGAAATTTTCTGAATCCAATTCTGATCTTATAGCGGACTGCACATCTGGGTATTATAGTCAATTAATAAATTTGTGTTAAAATTTATTTAAAAGAAAAACATTATATTTAAACGAAATATTTAAAAACGGAATATTTAATTGATATTTAATCGACAAAATTGAAATTAATAATTAAAGTGTAACAAATTAACTATAGTCGTGAGATTTCTATTTCAGACTTTTCAAATTTTTTATATTGATAGAGAAAGACTATTAAAGAAGCTTTAATAGTGTAATAGTTTGCTTGTAGAAATAAAACAGAATTTTCTTTTTTTTTCAAATGCGAGAAATGCTGTTTTATTTCTACCGAACATATATCTTCTACCGAACATATATCTTCTTATGCTCATATTTGATTCGTATTTTTCTCACTGTGCAGATAATATGATAATAAAATAAGATACTGAAGCTTTTATCAACTGCAACTATATTATTGCATTTACTTTTAATATATTACAGTATATTCAAGAAAACAGTATATTCAACAACACTATATGATCTTACTGTGACTCTAATGAACAAACAGCCATCAACATTCAGATGGAAATTTCTGACGCCTTTTATCAATAGGAAGAATATCATTCTCTGGATGTACAAGAACTTACATACCGTATCATCTATACCTACGTAAATTATTAAGACAAAAATCGATAATTTGAGAGAAAAATAAAAAAATTTACAAATAATTTTCAATATTTTATGTAAATCATACTAATGACATTAAATATTTGTTTCAGTTGTAAGAAATTTGTAAAATGAAACTTCTTTTCATTGTCCTTCGTGAGAGACACAGTAGAAAATACGTATTTGTTGTGATCTGTCATATTTTGTCCAAGAGAATTCGATGTAAACAAATGTGGAATGTAAACAGTTGCAAATATCATCAAGCAATAAAGCTTTTTTAATAGTCTTTCTCTATCAATATAAAAAATTTGAAAAGTCTGAAATACAAATCTCACGAGTAGTTAATTTGTTACACTTTAATTATTAACTTCAATTTTTTCGATTAAATATTCCATTCTTAAATATTTCGTTAAATATAATGTTTTTCTTTTAAATAAATTTTAACGCAAATTTATTAATTGACTATAATACCCAGATGTGCAGTCCGCTATAAGATCAGAATTGAATTCAGAAAATTTCTGAATGATCCGCGTACTATTATTCTTTATAACATTATATAAATGGAATCGATTTGTCGCCTAAGATAATACAACGGGTGAGTCTGAAATTAAGCTATTGGAAAGCCTCAGAAAAGTTAGGCACACTTTTCACTTTTGAAACTTCATTCTACGCACATTCACATTTGATCTTCAACAAAAATATCTCTTAATTTTAACTTTTTGATATCTGCCTGGTAAAGTTTATAATTTAATAATAATTGCATTAAATTAATGACATACTGTTAAATATCAATTAGCGATCAGCGTGATTATTTTTAACAGTTTGATATGTTGACATACTTTATATATATATATATATATA
>NW_017259553.1:46813-53418 GCF_001594045.1 Atta colombica
ATCGGGTTTTCAAAATTAAAAAATACAATTCAATATAGGGACAATAAGAGCATATACACAGCGCGAAAATTTCTATGTAATTAAAAAAAATTTTCCATAGGATATAAATGTACAATAATTGTCTAGCATTTCTCGCATTTGAAAAAAAAAGAAAATCTGTCTTTTTACTACGTATATTATTTTTGCTTAAATTAATTAATTTATTATTAAAAATGCAAAATCAAAATTCATCAACATAAGATTAAATCTCGATTCAATTTAGTTTTTATCTTTTTCTAATTTGAAGTATTAGATAAAGATAAATTAAATTCAGATTATAATTAATCTTACACTGATGAAAACGAAAATAAACATCTGTAAATATATATTAAAACTGAACATATTGTGAAAATATAAACAATAGATTCAATTAATTTATTGTAGAATCTATTAAAAATATTCAATAAGTAATGTTAATAATATAATAGCAATCTTTTGCAAATATAAGCATTACATTGGAAAATATTGTGTTGATTTAATTACCATATTTTAAATTGATATGAGATATGTATTAATTAATATGCCGAAGAAAGAATATATAGAGGTCATTCATCTCAAAGACCAAATGTCATATTATGTGAGAGTTCATACGAAAATGCACGAAGTTAATGCACTAAAAAAAAGATAAGCGTTTGCGTGACTTCTGTCCTTTGATAAATGTATGTCTTTTCTATTTTTTTTTATTAAAAGAAGATATTCTTTCGTAATTTTCTTGATATCGAAATTATGATTTAATTTTAATAATTCATTGCAAAAAACACTACTAAAATATAAATGGATTTATGATCTAACAATGGATATTTTTTGTATAGCCTAATATTATACAAATTATGGCATTTATACTAAAAATTTACACTATAATAGAGAACATCTAGGTAATCGATGGAGAAGAAGAAGGGATAATCATACTCGTCGACTATTTCATAATCAGTCATATCCCAGACATCGCAGAGGATGGTTCATCTAGGGATTCAGTATTTCAGCTTCAATAGAATTCTGTTGCTCGTTATCGGCTTATGGCCTTATCAACAATCTAAATTTACACGATTTCAGTTTATCCTCTTTTCTAATATTCTAACAGCGGGTATTATATTTCAGGTAAGAGTATATAATAGTAAAACTGTGTAATAAGTTATTTTGTAAATCTTTATTGTCAAGACTATCTCATTATTATATAATAAAGTGTTATATAAATTTATAATTGTTTATAAATGTATAATTAAAAATAAAATTACTCCTGGTAGTTGACAACGCTAATGACATCAAAATGTACTTTAAATCTCGTCAGCAAGGTCTTGTCTTCCACATTTACTTTTATTATTTGCCTAATAAGTTACAACTCATTTAGTTTTAACATCGAAGCTGTAAGTTGACGACTTAGGATAAAAGTACTAGATGTGGATCAGGCACTAGTTCCGAATCATTTTTTATATTTAAATAATTACATATTTTCCATTAAATTATACATATTACAAGATTCTTTAGCATTTGTTTTATTTCTTTCCAATTGTATTTAATTTATTAAGAACAGCGCTAGACATTTTATTGTTGTTGTTAACTAATTAAATGTGCGAAATTAATTAACGTATGTATCTTTAAAAATTCATTCACAATGTAATATGTCATAAGAATTGCCTTATGGCTTTTTTAGTAGATAGTAGATTTAATAGATAGTAAATAACATTAAATTTATATGATAGAGAGAATCAACGCGCAGATGAAATTAAATGTATCCACGGATGTTTAATCACTATGTTATAACGATACTTTTATTGCTTAAATTTATTATAAAAATGTTTAGAAACTTATAAAATGATCTTACAAATGATGTCATCTCGAAAAGATTTATTTGTTTTAAATAACAAAATAGAATATAAAATAGTATACATGTCTATATGCAGAAAGTGTTACTATAATTTACTCATAATTTAATTGTTTTTTATTGCTAAACATTCTATTTTCATTAATTTTTTTTTATTATCATTAATTATTTACTGTCACTAATTTTAAATAAACTTGAATGTGATAAAATTGCATCATGATTCACAATTTGATCCTAGAACTAGATGTGAATCATCAACTAATCTGTCACACGCATATACAGGGTGTCCCAAAATAATCGCCAAATATTTCATGGGCAGGTTGAGTGTTATCTGGCAAGAGCCCTGCGCCGCGCTCACCTCTGTGAGCCTTCATAGCTTGGACAACATCCTGTATATTACAATATAATTGCAAATCATATTTTTTATTCTTATGGGATTTAGGAACCTCAAAAAGGATAAAGCATTTGATGAATTGAATTGATGACCGCAATTAATACATAAAGTCTAATTGTGGATAATTGTCATTACATTATTTAATTCAAATTAAAATGTATAAAGTGATAATTAAATGGAATGAAATTATTATATAATATAATCTTTATGAATAATCATGACTATTAAATATTTTATTAATTATTTGATATTGTTATCCATAAAAATATAAAATTTTTTTAAAGAGCGATCCACAACTAGTGATTTTATCCCACAGAATGTGCATTTGACAGCATAACTATCTGTGTCAAATGAATTTATGTTATTAAAAAATTATTTAAAAATTATTATATTACAAAGACAATATACGAAATTATTGAAATAACAGGTAAAAGATTTATTAATGCAACTTGAGTATGTATGTAATCAAGTAAAAGATAAAAATGAAGTTGCTATCATAGAAGAATATAATTATTCTGCAAGGCGTGACACAATTATGCTCACACGTAAAACAATATTTTCATATCTATGCTCATAATTATTGTGTAATTATGAAATTAATTTTAAATAAATAATAATTTATTATTATTAAATTATTATTATTATATTAAATAATATTTCTATATATTTTAATGTATGATATATTAAACGGATTCTACTAAAATATTTGCCATATACAGGATGTTAGTTAAGTATGTATATTGCTATACTCAACAGAGCGATTCTTTGGTTTATTTCAAGTAAAAAAGTCTTTTTAAACATGTGTCCTAAACAGCTTAGTTTCCGAAATAAAAAAGTTCCGAAATAGAAAAATCCATTGACAAAAAGCTAGTCTTTGTGGAAAATCGCATGTAAATGTCTCAGTACACGTTGAATGTGATAAGGATATAACTGTTGGTCTTTCAAAATTCTCCAGATGACATAATTCATATTTAATGTCCTATGTGATCGTTTCTGGATGTGCTTCGATGTCGTTAAGAACAACTTCCTCTAGTGCTGGTGTTCTAATTGTCATAGGCTTTCCAAGCTCAACAGTATTCCTTACGAAAAAAACTCTTTTCTTAAAGATAGCGGTGAATATTCGCAAATGTTTTTGACGATATAGTAAATTGCATTGGAGATATTGCTTCACATGAGTTACCACAAGTTCGCACAATCGTAAACAAAGTGACAAAGTCAAAGTCAAAATCACAAAATCAAGAATAGACTTCTGATATTGCTGCGAGTCAGTTAGCTTCTACATACGTTTTCGGGCCAAATTGTTTCAGTCCATCAAAATTTTTATTATGTTTAAGTTTACAAATTTTGAAATGGCAGATATGCACTTTGCCTACGGTCTTGCAAATACTAACTCGTAATAAATAACTAACGTGAAGCAAGACGTAATTATGCAGAAAGATATCGCCAACATAATTTACCGTTTCGTCAAATATTTGCGAATATTCACCTGTATTTCGGAAACTAAACCGTTTAGGACATGTTTATATGAACTTTTTGAAACAAATCAAAGAATCGCTCTGTTGAATATGACAACATAGTTAACTAACATCCTATATATGCCTTTACTATAATTAATAACATTAGTAAGCAATTTGTGTAATAGCATATTGCACAAATTGCATAAATAATAGAGTACTTTTAAATAAAATTTTATAAATATATTAATAAAATAATATAAAATTTTATATGTATTTATAATGTGTGCATGATGCATACATACGTGCGCCTGTACGTGCCTATGTATGTGTTTGCGTGCTAAATAGTATAAATCTTGATAAACTTACATTGCAGAATTTTTAATAAAAACATTTTCTAATATTTTTTAGTATTATTCGTTATTGTGATATTTATTTATACTATCGGTCAGCATTTGGCGAATAATTTCATTGTTTCACCAAAAAATATATCTCATCTACCAATTATGATGGAATATTTTATCGATCAAGAAAAATATTTTTATTTAATTTTGTTGCACTTCTACGCAATTACATACGTCGGAGCAATTGCGTTATTATCAATAGGAACATTCTTCCTTACGTATCTTCAGTATATCTGTGGAATATTCAAAATTGCTGGGTACGGATAAAGATATACGAATAATCATAATAATTTAAACTGTTACTCAAAATTTAACTTTTAACATCATATATTTAAATAATGTAACGTATTAAAAAGTTTACGAAATTATGTATTTTTAATTGAAAAATTGTGTCATTCAATAGATTGATGTATAATTATACAAACATTTACAGCTATCGTATTGAGCATGCAATAAACATCAATATTCGACAAAATATTACGCCGAAAAATAAGAATTTGATGAACGAGGGCATAATTTGTGCCGTCGAGATTCATCGACAAGCTATGAAGTTGGTACACATGCCTACAACAGACAAAAAATATGTTTAATAATATTTTTCTTTTCAAGATTGTCTAATCTTTTGGTATCTATATTCGAGGTATTGGCGTTTTGTTTAATAGTATTTGTCGTGGCTTGCTTAAGCCTAAATCTGTTTCAAGTAAGTTTTCTGTTTTATATTGTAATATATGAAAATCCATACAAATGCTGTTCCCGAAATGTATGTATATTAACAAAATTGTTCAGTAAGATAATGCCAATAATGCCGCAGTTATAAATCCCCAATATTAATTTTTATTATATAGGAGAGATCGGGGCAAGTTGTTACAATTTTTGATTAGCAATTTTTTTCGTACTAATGTATACATTTAAATTAATGAATACCTATGCATTGCTTCAAGTACATAGCTTTAATTGGATAGTCAATTTTTTCTGATTTATATCTGTGTCTTTAAATATTGAAAATTAAAATTTTCTTTCAGTAGGGAGATTGTAACAACTTACCCCACTGTGGGGCAAGTTGTTATTGAGCTAGAACAAAATATTATATCACTTACAATTGGAACAGATAGCGTTTGAAAGATATCTAGATATAGGTATAGGTATTACATAGAAAATGTATTTAGGTATAAGTACAGATATTTTTTTATAATTACCTAAGTATAGAAACAGACATAAGAAGAAAATATCATTATAAGAAAAAAGTATCGAAAATTTAGATACTTTTTACTTAAAAAAAGGAAAAAAAAAGAAAGTAAGAAAAAATCAAGAAAAAAATCAAGAAGAGGAAAAGATATAAACAATGTAAAATGTTACATTTTATTTGTTTGTTTTAATACATAAAAGAATGTCTCTAATGAAAATTCTCTTTTCAGAGACAGACAGCCACTTTTAACTTCCTTTGCCGTTGTCGCATATTCACATTTCTGTATGTATAGATCCTCTGTTTTTTTTGTAAGATCGTATCATTCTATAGATTTTTATAACTAGATTTAATTACAGCTGATTTAATATGATAGAAAAAGATAAACCTGATTCCGAGCTACTCTTATTTCAATTCACATATGCAAATGTGGCGTCCTATCTGTGAATATCGCGTATACGAAAACACTAATGTCATCGTGTGATTTATACATGTGAGAGTTAGTGAACACAAATATGATGCTGTCCAGCGCTGTCTTCAAACATAGAGACGAAGTTAGCAGTCTATTTATTATAGTCTATTTGTAATCTATGCATCATTCCGTAGAAGAAAAAAATTGTTCTTAATGAGATAAGCTGTTACACTGTAACAACCTGTCCCGATCGAAGTGTAACAACTTGTCCCAATTTTCCATTTTCGATTCGAAAAAATACACATTGAAAATCAACATACATATATCGATTCAAATAAAATGTGTTATTATAATCAAAAGTATAATCATATAATTGCACATACAAATTTTTATTCGGGTTACTTTTATAGAGATTCAATTGTATACAGTAACCCAAGCGATTTATATATAATGAAATATTTACTTTTAATAATGAAAGTAAAATAATATATATAGCATCTTCTGGAGTTCAATATGGGTAAACAATAAACAATAAATGAAGTTGTATAGTATGATAAAAATCACATATAAAAATGTGCTACTATCTGTGGCAATTAAAAAAATTAACTGTAACAACTTACCCCGTATAACAATTAACTCCTCTCCCAAATAATATAAAAAATAACGAATGTAATATATCGTAGGAATAAAAATATTAATCAGAGAACATGCAATGTATTAGAAAAATCAATAATGTTGAAGATATATAATTATTATATATAATATTAATATTAATATATATTTATTTTAGAACCTAACGAACAGAATTGTTGATTAATATATGACGTTCTTTATATGATATATATTCATATTTGTATTTTAAGAATTTTTTTACTCTTTTTTGATATATATATATAT
>NW_017259553.1:53445-64707 GCF_001594045.1 Atta colombica
TATATATATATATATATATATATAATATATATAGAAAACTGTAAAGTATTTTTCTAATTCTATATAACTTCATTATTCTTAGATTAAGAGTAAAAAATGTATATACATAAATGTACATATACATGCAAAAGATGTATTAATGTCCTTTAAACTTGATCTTAGATATTTCAGAGTGCTTCATCTGAAAAAAGTGTCAGCGAATTTTGTTTACCATTGTTAAATGTAATCGCCACGATTTTATGTCTGTTTATAGGCAACTATAGCGCACAGATTATAACAGATCACAATAATTACGTATTCTCTACTGTGTAAGAAACATTTCATGATAAGTATATGAATGTTTACACGGAAAGAACGATTTTATTAAAACAGAGACAGCTAAATATAGTGAGTTTGCTGTCACATTGTTGATAAGTACTGAAACTAATTAATTTCGACAAAATCGGGACAAGATGATCGAGACAGCATTATGTTTGTCGAGAACTCTTGTGAATTCGAATTCTATTACAACAGTAAATCGATAGCAACGAAAATTTGCTCGTAAAAAGATGATTTGTGATAGCAACTTTACTATAATTAGTCTTGTCAATTTGTTATTTGTAATTCATAAGTAAAATTGTTCCTTCTATGTGCCTTTTAAGAATGGCTTTGTCTGATGTAAAAATTAATGCAGTTATGCAACAAATTAGCATAGCTGAAAATAACTGATAAGAAAGTTTCTTTTATCAGTTAGCGATTCATTATCTATGTACAATTTCATAGATACAACGTTCAGTGGTATAGAGCTCCATTACATATACAAAGAATAATATTGTTTCTATTACAAAGAAAAGCTAAGGAGTTTACTTTGAATATCGGTGGATTATTTACTGGTTCTATGGAATGTTTCGCCATGGTAATATCAATAACAATCTATGAGAGTGTTCTGATATTCACTGTCAGTGTTAATATTATGCAGTATACGTTACGTATAAGCTATAGATTTTCAGCACTGGCAGTGAATATCGGAACGCATCCTATATCTATCACATTACAAATCAATATTGTAAAAAGAGATGTTTTTTGCAGTTAGTAAAGACTTCGATATCTTATTTTACTGTCATATATTCCACGCGATGACAAAATAAACATGAATTTGGAAATTAATAAAATAATAAGAACATAGTTAATGAAAAAACAAGAATATTTAGAAAAAATAATGACATTATTTTTTGAGCACGTAGTTATCAAGAGATTTTGTTAAGAAAAAAATGTAGAGAGTTAAAATTGTTCAAATAAAGATGTACACCATATTGTCGCAATGTGTTCAAACTAAGTATTGTATGTATTATATTTCACACAATCACATAATTTAAATTATTGAATTTAAGTAATTTTATATCTGCAATTTGTCGTTGAACATTTTTCCTAAACAATATAATAATTAAAATATTTGGAACTTTTAACTTCGTTAATTAATAACACAAGGATTGTAAAAAGGTAATAGTCACTAATTAACAATATTTTTAATTAGACAATTTAATATATCAAGTTTGTATTGTATTGTATTAATAAGTATTAATTACGCTGATCGCTGAGTGATATTTATAAGTATGTATCTGTCGTGAATTTGATTCAATTATTTTTTAACTATAAGCTTTATTAGATAGATTCGACATCAAAATAATTCAAATTAAGAGATATTCTCATCGAAATCCAAATATGACTTATAAATGAATTAGAACGAAGTTTTGAATTAAAGAAGAAAGACCGCTTGTGTAACTTTTCTGAAATTTTTGATAATTTAATTTGAAAAGAATAATGAAAAAGATACATCCGTTGCGACAAATCGATCACGTAGAAATCATGTTGTAAAGAATTATGATGTATGTCATTTAGAAATTTGCTAATTTCAATTCCGATTTCATAGCGAATTGCACATCTGGATATTATTGTCAACTAGAATATTTGAGTTGAATTTTATGTAAAAGAAAGACATTTAGAAAATATTTAATCGAAAAAATTAATTTTAACAATTAAAGTTCAACAAATTAATTACAGTCATTAGATTCGTATTTTTTTAGATTTTTTAGATTATATTGACGTAGAAACCTATTAAAGAAAGAAAAATGACTAGAATTACTATTATCCGAATATAGAATATTATTAATAGAATATTTATAATATTAAAAGATTGACAATGATTCTATGAAAAAATTCATTGCGGAATTACGTTGTCTTCTGGTAAAATGGAAAAACAACAAATTTATGAATTTATAACCCACTTACAAGAGATTACTGACAACAGATGGAATCAATCCCTGGGATCATGTGATGCTTCAAAAATTCACACAATTTTTTTTTTATACATCCAAAGAGAATTATATATATTCTTTCTGTTGATAAAAAGCACTAAAAATTTCCATTTGATTGTCAGGATTATTTATTAATCATTAGAGTGCTTTGCGGTAATAGTGTAGTGTTTTCTTGAATATACTGTAATATAAAAGAAAATGCAATAATATGGTTGCAATTGAAAAAAGATTCGATATCTTATTTTACCACCATGTTATCCACACAGTAATAATTCAAATATGAATTAAATAAGAACATAAGAAAATATATATTCGAAGAAGATAAAATAGCATTTCTCATATTTAAAAATAAAGAAAATTTCATATTTTACTATGTATACATATATTTATACTTAAAATTTTATTATTAAGATATTTATAAATTAGCAAATTAAAAAAATATGCAATCAAAAATATTCACAACATAAGATTATAAATCTTGATTCAATTCATTATTTTTCTAATATGAAGTAATAGAAAAATAAATAAATAATAAGTTAATTAAATCGAGATTATAAAATTAATCTTATATTGATGGAACCGGTTCTAAAATGTAAACATATTATGAATAACTGAACAAAACATAAACAACAGATTTATTTTTTTGTACAATCTATTATAATAATATTTAACATTTAATTTAATAATATGAAAATAATAATATGAAAATAATATTTTACAAAATATTATATCGAAAAATATTGTCATTATCATATTTTAAATTGACATGAGATGTATTAATTACGATCGATGCAGAAGAAAAAATATAGAGGATATTCATCTCAAAGATTAAACATATCATATGAGAGATCGTATGAAAATGAAGTCAATGCAAAAATAGAGGATACATGCATGACTTATGCCCTTTGATAAATGTCTTTCGTTTTTTTTTTAAATAAAAGAAATTATTCGTTCGAAAGATATTCATTTTCTTGATATCGGAGTGTCTTAATAGTTCTTATTGCAAGAAAAAATAATACTAAAATATGGATAAGTTTGTGATCTCACAATGGATATTTTGTATAGCCTCGAATTATACAAATTATAAGCATTTATATTAAAAATTTATAGTCTAAGAGAGAATATCTAGATAATCGATGAAAAAGGAGAAGGGATAATCGTACTCGTCAACTGCTTCGTAACCAGTCGCATCTAGGACATCGCAGAGAATGATTCATCTAGAGATTCAGTACTTTAGTTTCAATAGAATTCTATTGCTTGTTATCGGCTTGTGGCCCCATCAACAATCTAAATTCACACGATTTCAGTTTATTCTCATTTCTACTATTCTGACAGCGGGTATTGTATTTCAGGTAAGAATAGAGTATAAAAGAAATACTATGTGATAAGTTATTTTGCAAATTTTTACTATCAAGTAGTATATCTTATTATTATGTAATATAAGAAAAATTATAAATTTATAATTGTTTATAAACATGTAATTAAAAATAAAATTACTACTGATAGTTGACAACGCTAATAACATCAAAATGTACTTCAAATCTTATCAGCAAGGTCCTGTCTTCCACGTCTTTCTTTATTGTTTGCATAACAAGTTACAACTCATTCTGTTTTAACATCAAAGCTGTAAGTTAACAACTTACAGAATATGTGACATCGTAATGTCAAATGAATTTTTGTAAATTAACATATTAAATTGTTTATATTAAAAAATTATTATACATTATATACAAAGACAATAAATCAAATTATTGAAATAACAGGTAAAAGACTTATTAATGCAACTTGAATATATATGTAATCAAATAAAAAATAAAAACGAAATTGCTATCATAAAGGAATATAATTACACTGCAAGACGTCACACAATTATGCTCACAAGTAAAAAAATATTCTCAGATCTATGCTGACATTGTTCTGTAACTTACCGCACAGAAATTAATAACATTGCTGCAATATTTCAACAATGCATATTGCAATACAATATTGCAGAGACTTCCCTTCGTAATATTACTTCAATAATGTTGCAACAATATTTTAAAAATATTTCCAGTAAGAGACACAAATTGACATAAAAGTCATCTTGTCCTTGTTCAATCAGTAAGAAACAAAGACTGAATCTCTCGTGTCGATTTGTGCTTCTGCTAAAAATCTTGCTTTGAATGTTAAGACTTGTGCTCATATATATTAATTTATGTATATCCAATAAAATAAAGATCTGGACATAATAAAAGAATAGGAATTAATGATCATGTTTACATGGCATACTTAATCGGGTTTAATAACATCTGTAGTTATGAAACTGACCAATCATAACTATATTTCTCTAAAAAATGGAATGACTAGTTAGTTTCTAATTGCGAATGTTATTAAACCCGATTAATGTCCATTTCTACCCATATAGATTGAAGTTAATCTATATCTATATTAGTGGAAACGGACATAAGATATAAACGTAGTCAATGTCTATAATTTATAGGAAATTGTGCTTATAATTTAAAGACAGAAAACAATTAAGGATTAAATATAATGCACAATGGACACAGTAATAAAATATAAGACATATAGGTGTTCCGATGTGCTCTGCCATTGAAAATCTATAGTTCACGTAACATATATTGTAGATTTTCAGTACTGATATATCGAAACTGATATATCTATAAAATGTAAAAGTATAATTAATTATGAACTCATATTTTGTTTGTATTCATTACATTTAATTCCTATTTCTAATTTTTTTATATTTAAATAATGAATTTATATAATGGAAAATCTTATAATAAATATTGCAGTAACATATGTAATATTACAGCAATATTGCTGCATTATTACAATGTTTCTGCAATATGTTGCAAGTATTCCTCCAGTATGCGCAAAATCTAATATTCCGTATATATTATGTTGTAATATATACGCCACAACATTACATAACAATATTTTTAAACATTTTTTACGTTGCTGCAATGTTGCTGAAATATTGCAGCATCGCAATATATCGCAATATTTTTGCAATATTGCAATAAAATATTTCTACAATGTTGCTGCAATGTTTTTGTGCTGTACGGATTATGATTAATATTTCTACATATTTTTATGTATGATATGTCCTACTGATTCTACTAAAACATTTGCCCATATATGTATAATATATATGCGTTTACAATGATCAATAACATATTAGTATGCAACAATAATATATTGCACAAATTGCGTAAATAATAAAGTAATTCTAAATAGAAATTGAATATATTATCAAAATAATATACAACTTTGTAATATATATAATATATGCATATATGTGTGCTAAATAACATAAATTCTGAAATAACTTCATATTGCTTCATAGAATTTTTAATAAAAACGTTTTCTAATTTTTTAGTACTTGCCGTTATTGTAGGATCTTTTTGCCTTATTGGTCAATATTTATCGAATGATCTTACTGTTTTACCAAAAAATATATCTTATTTGCCAATTATGATGGAGTATTTTATCGATCAAGAAAAGTACTTTTATTTAATTTTGTTGCACAGCTACGCAATTATATGCATCGGAATAGTTACAGTATTAGCAACAGGAACAATATTTCTTACGTATCTTCAATATGTCTGTGGAATATTTAAAATTGCTAGGTACGAATGAAGATGTAAGAAATACTCTAAATTTTTGAAAATAAAATTTCACTGAAAGAAAAGTAAAAGTTGCGCCAGTTCGGCAACAGTAAATTTTTTTTTTCTTAAGAAGTGAATTTCCTAAAAGATCAACTTTAATGGTTAATGGTTATCTCGCTTCGCGAGGCAGAGCGACGCTTTTATCTACTATATTTGTTCGTTTTGTTCATTTTAAAACATTTGTTCATTTTACATTAAATGAATCTATTTTCATCAAGATTGTATGTACGGAGGCTAATTTCACATGAACTTCAGACTCTTCTTTGGAAGAGTAAAATTCTTCACTCTTCACAGAGATTGAAATTTGACTCCCGCTTGGAAATTTTTCATTGTCGAAGAGTAATACTTCACTCTTTAAAAATGAAAATTTCACTCCTACCGGATTGACGCAACTATTATTTTTTGGGAGAGAAATTTCACTCCCAAGAATTTAAAGTATATACAAGAATAATCAAAACAATTTAAACGATAATCAAAATTTATCTTTTATCAATAATATATTTAAACAACATAATATATTAAACTTTGATAATTATGCAGTATAAAGGAGGTTTGGGATAGTCTTGATCTTGATTATGTTATTAATGTCTTAAGAAATTTTTAGAAGATTTTAGCCGGCGCTCATTATTAATTAATCGTTAAAAAGTAATTAACAATTAAAACTAGTAATTATCTCATTATTTCATGTGAAAAATCGCATCCCTGTAGAGAAATAAGGGACGAATCGATTAAGAGAGTACAACTTTCTATTATACTGCATAATTAACAAAGTTTATGAAATGATGTATTTTTTGCTGAAAAATCGAATCGTTCAATATACTGTTGTAATTAAGACACATACATTTGCAGTTATCGTATCGAGCATGCAATAAACATTAATATTCAACAAAATATTACGCAGAAAACTAAGATTCTGATGAGCGAAGGCATAATTTGTGCTGTCGATATTCACCGACAAGCTATGAAGTTGGTACACATCTACAAAATAGATAGAGTAGAGCAGGGCTGGTTGCGCATAGCGGCAAGTTGGGCAAATACAAATATGTACACTGAAAAAAATGTTTGATTGAAAATGGACAAATTCTGATTGATGAATATAATTAGAATTTTCTGGTATCCATTTTCAATCACACATTTTTTCAGTGTAAATAACGAAAATATATATAGATACATTTATGCTTGCGTAAGGTAGCACATAGATAGAGATTACTGTGCTTAATACAATACTCCGTGTTCGATCAACAGCCAAATAGATGCGCTTTTTCGTTTCGTATGTGAAAAGTAAAATTATTAGGTGAATGTTCTTTTTAATCCATGTAATAATTAAAACTTTTAATAACAATCAAAGTTCTTTAGATGTAAGTAATTAATGTATTTTTTAACTTTACTGTTCAAGTTGCTATTTAAGCTATGGTTTTCAGTTATAAAAAATGAATTATCAACATGGAATTTGCTGAACCCTATATCCAATAACTTAGCTGCTTAAATGAAATTTGTTTTTACTGATCCTTTTCACTATGTGTTAATGATTAAACATATATTTTACGTTCAATTATTATTATAAAGAGAAGATTATAGATTTTTTTAATTTTATTAAAGCCTTTAAAAAGGAGAAAGTGTATTATAAATAATTATATGATACACTTAGAATGAAAATAATAAAATTTCGATTAATGTATACATAATTCTTTCATGTTTTTAATAATATATAATTTCATTAAACATTATCTTTATGGCTCAACTTACCCTTCGAGGATGCACCTATGTCCCATAGGTGAGGAATATTAATTCACTTTACATCCTTGTAATTAATGAACGTAAATTTTTTTTCATATTTACGAAATATATTAAGGACGTGAAAGTAACTAATTAGTGAGCCAGATAAACATGAAACGTTTTAAAGCATTTATTGTTAGTCGTAATTGTGTGAAAATAGATAAAACTTAAAGTGACAGAGTCATAACTAGCCCCGCTTTTCACTAATATGTTTATTATAATTATATAAATGATACATTTCTGTTTTTGAAGATTGACCAAACATTTGATGTCTATAGTCGAGGTAATGATGTTTTGTTTAACAGTATTTGGCGTAGTTTGCTTAACTCTAAATTTGTTTCAAGTAAGTTTTCTGTTCCATATTGTAATATATGAAAATGTATGCTGATCCAAAATTATATGTATTAACAATATTGTTTAGTAGGTAGATAGCCAGAATAATGCCAGAGTCATAAATTTCCAATTTTTATTACATACAACAATTTTTATTACAAAATAATATAAAAAGTAACGAATGTTATATGTAGAAAATAAAAATAATAAACAGAGGAGATGCATTAGAAAAGTCAATAATGTTGAAGATATATAACATGAACATAAATTTTCTAATACATTTAGAACTTAACGAACAAAAATGCTGATCTGTATATTCTTTGTATGATCTTTGTATTCATTATTCTAAGAAATATGTACTATTTTACTCTTTGTGATTAATATTAGGTATGGGAAAACACTTTTTTAATTTTACATGACTTCATCATTATTCTTACGATTAATAGTAAAAATTGAATTTATATACACGGTGTTTCATTTTAAATGATATGGTCGATTCTTTAGCGAATCGATGATTTTATTGGAAAATTTTTCGAACAGAAGTTACATTGGCTTGAAGGGGGATACATGATGAAAATGTGAACTTGAGTAACCTTCAAAATCAGGTCAAGATCATTAATGTTTTTTTAAATGGAAACCTATATTTTTTATTACATATTCTTGTAGTTTATGTCGACAACTTCCCAAACACTATAATAACGTTTCATTGAGTACTTTCCGAGTTACGGAACTCTACTACGAAAGTTACAGTATCGCTGGCGTTATGTACGCGTGAACAGGATTTTTACGCGCGCGTCTCCGCGATCTGTTCACATTGCTTGACATCTCACGCGCATGGAAATGAGATTTTTCCCAATTGAACGATTCAACTTTCTCCATTTTTTCGTATATATACCTTTTTCTTTCAATTTTTTTTACATTAGTGGACTTTTTCAAAGTTTTTTTCAAAATTGCCACTTACAGTTCAAATGAAATCATTGATATTATTCTTGTGTTTGGTGAAGCTAGAAAAAATTATTGTAGAGCAGAAAGATTGTATCATAATAGATATCTGTTTAGACATCCAAGTTTAATGTAGATCAGAAGAATTTTATTATGAGAGCGTAGAAGAATTCGTAAGAGGAACCAAGCAAATATGCTGAAGATGATGTTAATGATCCGCGTGTAGCAGTGCTAGCAATGATAAACTTGAATCCTCATATTCCGACTAGAGAACTGCAACGTAATTTAGGAATTCCTTATGCCATTATGTGGATTTTACAAAAACATAAATGTCATCTCTACCACATAACTTTAATCCAAGATGTAAGTAAAGATTATATGAGACTAAGAAGACAAGTTTGTTCGCATTACAAATGATAAGAGAAGCTCCTTTTTTCCAATATGTTCTCTTCAGTGATGAAGCCTCATTTCATAACAACGGACTGCTCAACAGGCATAACTATTATTGGTCTACATACAATCCTCTCTGGACTCACGTGTTGATAATCAATCATTGAAGTTTAAACTTGGAGCGGAATTATATGGATTTTTTGGACATTAATCGACACTTTTTGATAACCGCTTAATTGGGAAAACTTTCTTTCTTACAGAATAAATTACCTGAGTTTTTAAAAGAGGTTGATGTCGCTACTACAGTCACGATCCTGCCTTAATCGACCGGATCTGTGATCTTGCCTTATAACTTAACAAGTATTTAACTTATGTAACTTTATTATAGTTTTGCAAAGCTCTCGAAATAAGCTACACGAATATGTAATAAAAAAATATGGGTTTCCATAAAAAAACATTAATTTTCTTGATCTGATTTTGACAAAGTCAAGTCCACGTTTCCATGTGCCCCCTTGAAGCCTGCAACTTTCGCTCCAAAAATTTTTTCAATAAAATCATCGATTCACGAGTAATTAACCATATCACTTAAAATGAAACACCCTATATATGCACACATACAGAAAATTTATTATTTCCTTTAAATTTGTATTTTAGATATTTCAGATTAGTTCATCTGAAAATATTATCAACAAATTTTATTTACCATTGATGTATGCGGTTTCCATTATTTTATATATGTTTCTATCCAACAATATCGGACAGAATATAATAGATCACAATAATTACGTACTCTCTACTGCGTAAGAAACATTTCATGAGTATACGAATATTTGCATGGAAAGAAGATTTTGCTAAAACCGAGATAGCCAAATGCAGTGAGTTTTTTCATGTGGTCAATAATTGTTGAAGCAAATATTTTCGACAAGTTCGGGAGAAGATGATCGATACAGCATTATATTTGTTCACGTTAATTCGAATTCTATAATAAATCGATAGCAACATCAATTTGCTACTCGTAAAAGGGACAATTCGTGATAGCAACTTTACAGTAATTGGTATTGTTAATTTGTCATCTATAATTGGTAGCAAAAATATTCTTTCTATACATTTTAAGAATTATTTCATCAGATGTAAAAATTAATGTTCTTGCAAAACAAATTAGCATAGCTGAAAATAACTAATAAGACTTTCTTTTGTCAATTAGCAATTCATTATATATGTACAATTTCATAGGTACAACGTTCAGTGGTATAGAGCTCCATTATGTATACAGAGAATGATTCTGTTTCTATTACAAAGAGAAACTAAGGTGTTTACTTTGAATTTAGGTGGAGTATTTAATGCATCTATGGAGAGTTTCGGCATGGTATAATTTAAATTATATTAAATATAATTTCAGCAATAATTTATACCTAGAACCATATTACAAATAAATATTGTAAAAGACATGTTTTAATTGCAGTTAGTAAAAACTTCGGTATCTTATTTTACTGTCATATATTCTACGCTGTGAAACTATGAATTTAATAATAGAACGATAAAAACATATCTAATGAAAAAACAAGAATATTTATGTTTAGAAAAAAAAAATTTTATTTTAGATTATTTTTAAGCATGTAGTTTAGCTATAAGAATTAGTTAAGAAAAATATAATAAATTAAAATTGTCCTGATAAAGATGTTAGTACATTAGATCGTCGCAATGTATTCAAATTAAGAATTCCATGTATTTATATTTAAAAAAAATCACGTAATTTCAGTTGTTGTAGATACTGTTTTTATGTAATAATTTTTTACTTGCAATTTGCTCCCGATTGAACTTTTTTCTATTAAATTATATATAATAATTAAAATATTTAG
>NW_017259553.1:64718-66470 GCF_001594045.1 Atta colombica
CTTATTATATATATAAAATGTATTGTATTGTATTTTTTAATTTTGAGAGCCCGATTAATATTTATATTTTTATTATAAAATATTTAAATATTTGAAATTGTCGTCAATAACACAAAAAATATAAAAAGATAAGCGTATAACCACTAATAAACAATATTTCTAACTAGATAGTTAATACATCAAACTTCAAAATATTAATTATGCTGATTGCTAATTGATATTTAACAGTATTAATCATTAATTAATGCAATTATTCTTAAATTATAAACTTTATCAGGCAGATCCGAAAAAGTTAAAATTAAGAGATATTCCTCTCGAAGATCAAATGTAACTTATGAGTATGCGTAGAATGAAGTTACAAAATTTAATAGATATCTGTTTAGACAACATCCAAATACAATAGATAAGAAGAATTTTATACGAGAGCGTAGAAGAATCTGTAAGAGAAACTGTAAGCAAATAAATGCTGAAGATGACGTTAATGATCTGCGTGTGTTAGTAGTGCTAGCAATGAAACTTGCATCCTCATATTTCGATTAGAGAATTGCAATGTAATTTAGAAATTCCTTATGTCACTATGTGAAAGATTTTACAAAGACATACATTTCATCCCTACCATATAACTTTAATTCAAGATGTAAATAAAAATGATATAAGACTAAGAAGACAATTTTGTCTTATTACAAATGATGAGAGAAGATTTAGCCTGAGAGAAGATCCTTTTTTCCACTATGTTCTCTTCAGTGACGAAGCTTCATTTCACAACAATGGACAACTCAACAGACATAACTATCATTGGTCCATATATAATCCTTACTGGACTCAACGTGTTGATAATCAACATCGTTCGAATTTAAACACTTGAAACAGAATTGTAAATGGATATTTGATCCATACTTTTTTGATAACCGCTTAAAAGGGAAAATTTATCTTTTTTTCTTGCAGAATAAATTGCCTGAGCTTTTAGAAAAGGTTGATTTTGCTATTCGACAAAAAATGTGATGGTACGCCATCCCATTTTCATCATATTGTGACGATACCTTAATAACATTTTTCTTGAATGATGGATAGAGAGATACATTCGATGGCTTACACGGTCTCCTGATTTAACTTCGTATAATTTTTTTTGTGGAGTTATATAAAAAATATTGTTTACAAAACTCCGCCGACATCTGCAGGAGACATGAAAAATCGAATAACTATTGTTTGTCGCAAACAATATTTCTCAAAATATTTTTATTTCAATAGTAGAAAATTTTGAGAAAATTTTGTTGCTATGTCTGCAAGAAAATGGAGCTCCATTTGAACATATTATTAATGACATATTCGAATTGATCTTACCTTAGTTGACCGGATCAATCCCGATCTTGCTTTAATCGACTGGATCAGTGATCGGTCTTGCCTTATAACTTAAAAGTATTTAACGTTACTTTATTATAGTGTTTTGCAAAACTCTCGAGATAAGCTATAAGAATATATAATAAAAAAATATGGGTATCCATTTAAAAAAATTAATTATCTTGACCTGATTTTGAAAACAAAGTCAAGTCCATATTTCATGTGTCCCTCTTGAAGCCATGCAATTTTCGATCAAAAAATTTTTCAAAATTGACGAGATAATCAACTACATCATTTAAACAACCTGTACATACAAAATCTATTGATATATACTATATATACTATACACATCTATTGATATATACTACACACACACACACACCCACCCACACCCACCCACACACACACACACAC
>NW_017259553.1:66486-71684 GCF_001594045.1 Atta colombica
CACACACACACACACACACACACACACACACACACACACACACACACACACACACACACACATATATACAGAAGATTTATTATTTCCTTTAAATTTGTATCTTAGATATTTCAGATTAGTTCATCTGAAAATATTTTCAACAAATTTTATTTATCATTGATGTATGCGATTTCCATTATTTTATATATGTTTCTATCTAACAATATCGGATAGAATATAATAGATCACAATAATTATGTACTCTCTACTGCGTAAGAAACATTTCATGAGTATACGAATATTTGCATGGAAAGAAGATTTTGCTAAAACCGAGATAGCCAAATGCAGTGAGTTTTTTCATGAGTTTTTTTAATAATTGTTGAAGCAAATATTTTCGACAAGTTCGGGAGAAGATGATCGATACAGCATTATATTATGTCGCGGATTCACGTTAATCCGAATTCTATAATAAATCGATAGCAATATCAATTTGCTACTCGTAAAAGGGACAATTCGTGATAGCAACTTTACAGTAATTGGTATTGTTAATTTGTCATCTATAATTGGTAGCAAAAATATTCTTTCTATATACATTTTAAGAATTTCAGATGTAAAAATTAATTGTTCTTGCAAAACAAGTTAGCATAACTGAAAATAATTAACAAGAGTTTCTTTTGTTAATTAGCAATTCGTTATCTATGTACAATTTCATGTACAATGTTCAGTGGTATAGAGCTCCATTACAGGTACAACGTTCAGTGGTATGGAGCTCCATTACATATACAAAGAATGATATTGTTTCTATTACAAAAAAAAGCTAAGACATTTACTTTGAATGTCGGTGAATCTACGGAGTGTTTCACCATGGTAATATAATATCAACAATCTGACGTTGTGATGCGTTCCGATATTCATTGCCAGTATTGATATTATACAGTATATGTTATGTGCACTATAGATTTTCAATATTGGCAGTGAATATCGGAACGTACTCTATATCTATCATATTTCAAATGAATAATATATAAAGAGATATCTTAATTGCAGTTAGTAAAGACTTCTATCTTATTTTACTATCATATATTCCACGCAGTGACAAAATAAACATGAATTTAGTAATAAAATGATAAGAACATAGTTAATAAAAAAACGAGAGTATTACTCATATTTAGAAAAAATAATGATATTTTTTAAGCACGTAGTTATTTAGAGATTTTGTTAAGAAAAAAATATAGAATAAAATTGTTCAAATAAAAATGTTAGTACATCATATCGAAATGTGTTCAAATTAAGTATTGTATGTATTATATTTCAAACAATCACATAGTTTCAATTATTGCACATTATTTTCAAATAATTTTTTACCTACAATTTGTTGTCGAACATTTTTCCCAAATAATATAATAATTAAAATATTTAGATATTTTAAACTTCCGCCAGTTAACAATATAAGAAATAAAAAAAGACAAGTGTATAGTCATCTATATATCACTCACAGTGTTGTGCAAAGTATTTTATTTTTAAGTATATTACCTATACAGGTACTCTGGAAAAAATGTACCGAAGTATAGATACAAGTACCTTAAATATATCTTAAAAATACTTAGGTATATGTACTTTTATTTTTAACATAAAATTTTAAATAAATGCATTTTGACAACAAAATAACATCTTTAACATTATTTCGACATCAAAATGACAACTTGTTTGAGGTATGATCTGTATTTCATGTACCAACACATATAATACTTATTTATATATTGTATATATTTTATATGTATATATATAAATTGTATCTGAATATTCTATACAAGTGTGACATATGAAATAAAAAAAAGTAACATTTATAAAGCATGGACTTATTCAAATAATCCATTTATTAACATTTACTCATTAAAAAATAATACAATGAAATGCTCAAATAAATTAAATAAATTTATGATGTAAAGTATCTTTTCAAAGAGCCAACACAATATCTGAGTATATGTATGTGTAAAATGTAATTTATTAAAATGATAACGTAAAAAAGAAATCATAAATTCTTCAACCTTAATTTTTTAGGTCACTAATACAATTTAGGTAATAGTTTTTAATATCAAATCAAATAAAGTTGAAATAGAAATCACGAAGTAACAAAATACATATAACACTTTGTACAACAACTTGATGTAATAAATTGATTTAAAAATATTGATGTTAATATCGAGATTGATTTTTTGAGAATATGATAATTTTAAAACGTAATACAAACTTGTATAATTACAAAGCTCTCTTATTGCAGAAAAGTATCATTCAAAATGTATCCAAATATAGATACGCAAGAAATGATAAGTATAAGTATCGATATCAGAAAAAAAATACCTCGGTACAATTCCTAAATACGTAAGTTTGTATCTAGTTACATTATTTAGATATTGCACAACACTGATAACTAATAAATAATTTTTAATAGATAATTAATATATCAAATTGTTGAAAACATCAATCACGCTGATCACTAATTGATATTCAATGGTATGTATCTGTCATCAATTTGATGTAATTAGTTTTTAATTATAATTTTACCTAGCAGATCCGACATGAAAAGAATTAACACTAAGAGATATTCCTTTCGAAGATCAAGTGTGACTTATGAGTGCGCGTATTAGAAATGTTGAAACTGAAAAGAAGGAAATGCGCTCGCGTAACTTTTCTGAAGCTTTTCTATAGTTTAATTTCATGAGAAAGACACATCCGTCGTATTATCTTCAGCAACAAATCGATCGCGAATAAATTATGTTATAAAGAATAATGATACGCGAATTGTTCAGAAATTTGCTGAATCCAATTTCGATCTCATAGCGGACTGCATGTCTGGGCATTATAGTCAATTAAGAAATTTGCGTTGAAATTTATGTAAAAGAAAGACGTTATGAAATATTTAATCGACTAGTAGAAAACTACCCTCATTGACATTTTGTCAGTAATATTCTGAAACACGTAAGGAAATGATCCGTTTGGAAATTCAGTATTTCAATCTTAATAAAATTCTATTACTAGCTATTGGTTTGTGGCCTTATCAACAATCTATCCTCACTCGATTTCAGTTTGTTTTTTTTTCTAGTATTTTGACAACAAGTATTATATTTCAGGTAAGAAAATAGTATAGCCGTCGTATTCTATTTTTAATCAATTAATCTCATACATGTATTACATGCAGTAAATAATTATTATATAATATATTTTTACATTAAAAATATATTATATAATAATTATTTTAAAATATTAACATAAATAAAATTTAAATAAAATAAAATTTGCAGCTGACATCATTTATAACTTTAAGATGTACTTTTGATCTCATCGCCAAAGTTGTGTCTTCCGTTTCTTTCTTTACTGTTTACTTGATAAACTACAGTTCGTTCTGCATTAACATCAAAAGTGTAAGTTTCGAATATATAATAAATTCATAAAATAGAATATCCTAATCGACAAATAAATATTTATTTATCGATAAGGCAACAAAACATATATCAAAATATGTTCTATTGTATACAAAAATAAATATAAGAATGTTGCTGAAACAACAGGTAAAAAATTTACTAATGCAGCTTCAACATATGTACGACGAATTAAAGGATGAAAAAGAAATAGCTATCATAAAAAAATATGGCTACAATGCTAAATATTATACAACTCTACTTACGGGTAAAACAAGATTGTTCATGAGACTTTATTTCCTAATCTATACTATTAAAATGTTAAGGAAAAAATTAGTTTTGATATATTATAAAATTATTTTTGTCTTCATAATTTTTTTACATATACAGGGTGACATCAAATTTCGGGCCAACCGTTCTGAGCAGATAGAGCGGACTAAATTGAGTCGAAAAGTCTTCTACCATTTTGCAAATAATAGTAACGAAATATTAATGTTTAAATATAGTCGAATACACGCGTCCTACTATTGTCGAAGGTACGGTCTGTCGCACGGCGCACGGGCTGCGAGGAGCAAGGATGGCTTAGCAGCACTGAACTATATATACACTGAAATGGGCATCGAGGAAAATTCGGTCGCAGTTGATTAACCGCCATTTTAATTGGGATATTGGAGCGAATTAGAAGCATTCGCGCGCGCGCTGCAATCATTGTATTGATCAATGTATTATCGTTGTATGGAAATCTATATGGACATGAATGGTACGTAAACAAAAATAATGTCACTTCAATTTTATTAGTATATTCAATAAAATAACATTAATAACACTTTTTATATCTTATATCATTACATGTGCAGGAATTGATATATTTAATACAAAAATTCTTACTTATGAAATAAAATACTCTTTTTACTTCTTTGTTCACATCCAGGCACACAGTACTTCATGTTGATGCTTTGCACATTTTACAGCACATTTTATTTATATTCTTTCAAAATAATTTTTCAAACATAATCTCATTTACGACGATCTTGCTGACATATGCGTTTCACTAAAGAACACTAAACATAAGTGCATGAGCACCGAAAGCTTCTGATTCGCTCTTATATCGACCAAATTAAAATGACGCTAATCAATTGGTGCTTTTTTTATGTTTCACAATTGAGATGTCCATTCCAGTATATATATATATATATATATATATATATATATATATATATGTAAAAAAAAATATATATGTACATATATATACTAATTATTCAGTGCAGTCTAGCAGGCGCGCCGCGCCAAGCTTAGAGATTTGTGGTGATGTGCAGGGCGCTTGCCCTACTCCCTGCGCGCCATGCGATCGGTGGGTCTTATCTTCGGCAATAATAGGACTCGCGTATTCGACTATCTTTAAACGTTAATATTTCGTTAATTATTGTGCAAAATAATAGAAAACTTTTCGATTTAGTTTAGTCCGCTCTATCTGCTCAGGGTGGGTCTGAAATTTGATGCCCTGTATATCATGAAACATAAAATTGATTATTCGGAGATGTGCATGTATCAATAATTTTTTAAAAGTGTTGTCCAGATTTTAAAAAATATGGTTTTACACATGCATTACTATATTAACAGATTATATTTATAAAGAAATAATATACAACAACGGCATATATAAGTCAAAAAGTTCAAATATAATTAAACTAATATAAAATTATATAATTGAACGTTTTGTCTTTCTGTTTGAGTTATCTTCAGCGTATGTCCACAAAGATATATCTATTTGTGAATACAAACTAAAAATTTCTTAAAGCG
>NW_017259553.1:71784-82748 GCF_001594045.1 Atta colombica
GTGAATACAAGCTGAAAATTTCTCAAAACGATAACCAAAACGTTCAATTATATTATTTTTAAATTAATTTGATATTCATTTATTATTGAGCTTGAATTACTGCACATAACTTGTATTGTCTTTGTTGCATGTATTGATTTATTAATTTTGTGAGTCTTATTATTATATATTTTATTTATATTTGAATAATTAATTATGAACCTATCAATGTCATAATGAGTGCATAGAGCCACAATTTTTAACATCCGGATAATAGCTTCAAGAAAATCATTGATATAATGGTGTATTATTAAAACAATTAGTTTCGTGACTATATAAGTATAATTCAAAAACGTTTGTAAAGTATTCATTGTGTACATTTAAAGAAATCAGCAAACATCTTTATAAAATTGAATAAAATTGTGGAATAGTTATTAAGTACATATATGTATAAGGACAATATGTACCCCAAATAACAAAATGACGTTTTTAATGTCATTAAAAATCACATTGCTATTTGAGACATGTACATGATATAATATATATAAAACAAAATTTTTAAAAACAAAAATTTTTAAAAGCAAAAATTAAAATAACTATCATCCATTATGTTTTTTAGCAGCTGGGATTTGTGGAATAATTGTATCTATTATTTTTCAATGTTGGGCGAATATATTTGATATTTCTTCATCAATAAATGTATCTCAGCCACTTCGAATACAATTTGTAACGGAATATTTTGTCGATCAGGAAAAATATTTTTTCTTAATTTTATTACACTTAAACGTAGCATTATACATAGGAATAATTGCAACAATAGCAGCAGGAACAATGCTCATTGGATATCTTCAGTTTATTTTCGGAATGTTCAAAATTTCTTGGTATAAAATGAATTAATATAAAATAGCCACAAACATTCAAATTGTGGAAAAACTGTTACTATTTTAAATTAATTTTTAAATAAAGTTTAATTTTCAATGTTCTATTAAAAAATTATATGATTATTTACAGTTATCGCATCGAACGCGCAATAAAGATCCTTACTTCGCAAAATATTACATTAAAAAACAAAATTTCAAAATCTGAAAATTTAATATGCGCTGTAGATATTCATCGAAAAGCAATGAGGTTAGCATCATAAAAAGATATGTCCATGTGATATATATATAATAATATTTTTGTTTTTAAAGATTATCTAAGTATTTGGTAACTAGTTTTGAGATAATGTTCCTCAGTTTAACAGGAGTCTTTATCATTTCCTTATGTTTCAATTTTCTTCGGGTAAGTTTGATATTTTATTTTCAAATCTATTTTTTAACAAGCAATGGTCATTGACCATTTTGATTTGTGTTATGCTAACAAAAACTTAATACTGCATTCTATTGTAATTTTTTATTAATCAGTATTCAACAATAATTTTGCATAAATATATATAAGTTTAACTCTTATTAAAGAAACAAGACTTAACAATAGAAAATGAGGATTGTTAAGATATAGAAAACTTAGGCTTGCAGGCTTTATTTCTCGTAGATCTTTCAGATTGCGTCGTCCGGAGAAGCTGTTAAGGAAGCTTTTCTTCCTGTTACGTTTATATTTGTTAATATCATGTACTTATTTATATGCAATTTTTTTGGACAAAATATCATAGATTACAATAGTCAAGTTTTCATTACTGCGTAAGAAACTTCTTTTATAAGATACTGATAATTTACTGTGTTTATATAAGTATATATTAAAAGTAAATTTAATCAAACTTAATAATTATCAACGTAAAATGATAAAAAATAGTTATAAATCTCTCCGTTTTCGCCACAAATCAACGCTTCTGTTCCTACAATTTCTCAGATATAGCGTTCAATGGTACGTAGCTCCTTTGCACATCCAAAGAATGATACTCTTCTTATTACTAAAAGGCGCCAAAGATTTTACTATAATTATTGGAAAAATATTTATTGTATCCATCGAATGCTTTGCTACGGTAATAATATATAGCCTTTGTTTGAATATATCTATGTATAATGTATATATAAACAAATAGAATAAAAACTGGAATGATTTTAATTCCAGTTGATAAAAGCTTCAATATCTTACTTTACTGTCATGTTATCTATGCAATGACGAATATGAATTTAGATACAAAATGTAGAAGAATATAACTTCAAGAAGAATGAACAATATTCATCACATGTAGAATGTAGACAATCTATTTCTTAACTACATTAATTTTTCTAAAAGTTTTAGTATTAAAAGAGACACAAAAAATAAAATTATTTAATCCAAGATAGCGATGTGTTAAATCTCTTTATTCCATCAACAAAGCTCATGTATACTTACTAAGTATATTTAATAAAACAAATTATATAATTATTTTATTTTATACAATTATCTTTCTTTCAAGTTTCATCTTTATTTTTCGTGCGTGATATTATTACTTCAAGATAAATAATTCATTGTTAGTGTTATTGCTTTCTTCATAACTTAAAGGATGATTTAAATTTTTAGTATTAATATACGTACTAAAAAATTAAAAAGTATAAAAGAATATATATTTAATAAGGAATAAAATTAACATAATTACTTGTTAATTAACATAATTATTAACATAACTATTTGGCAGTTAATATGTTCGTAAATAATACGTATACCTGTTAATTGCACCATTATGTCTTGCAATAATATAAAAATTATTCAAATCTTGATTGAGGTAGTATTTTTCGCAATTGCAATAAGTTATTTAAAAATACTTATTACTTATTAGTATCAGAAATATTAAATTGCTTATCAATTTAATTTGTGATATTATACACTCCAACTTCATTCTAAAACTATGTTTCAAGAGCGACAAATAATCGATGTACAATTTGCTTGAACTAAAAATTACAAAAAAAATTATACAAAAATATCGTATTAAAAATTAAGATCTATTTTAATCGAATGTAAAAAAAAATTAATTATAAATTACACAATTATTAACTTATAGCAATGGAGAAATATATAATATAAAAAATATTACAGATCTATAATTATCATGTTTCAAAGTGACACAAGTTTTATTTAATAAAATTAATAATGAGGTAGATATATACTAAATAATATTTATCTAGATAATATTTATCAAAACTGACAAATAGTTTTTTCAATGACTAAATGTATCTTACGAATGTGTGCATGAGAATAAAATAATAGCGACAAAAAAAAGGGAATACGCATGCGTTGCTCTTAATTTCTCATAGAAGTTTTCTTCATATTTTACAAAAAACATACATTAAATTTTCTTGGACTTAAATTGAATTCAATTGAGAAAATGATTTTATTATACAATAGATATCATTAAAAAAAATGCTTCTAAGATATAAGTAAATTTCTTTATATTATGGTATAATCGGCTATTATACAAATTATATTAAAGTTTAGGGTACAAAAGAAAACGTTGAGTCGATCAATGGAAAAGAGACGGGATAGGTATGACTTTTTCGTATGATTACTCATGGATGAAAAAACATCCGTTTATAAGAACAGTATTTTAGTAATATTAAAATTCTTTTACTTACTATCGGTTTATGGCATTATTAGCAATCAAACTTCATTAAATTTCAGTATATTTTTATCTCTACTAATGATAACGATTATTATATTTCAGGTAAGAAAATACAAGAGTATAAATAATAATAACGACATTATAATATATAAGATATGATAAATTTTTATTATTTTTTTATTTATTTTACTTTGTGTTATACAATATACCGCAATAAATATTTTGAAATATCATATATTATTATTAATCATATTTAAAGCAAAATTATGCTGCTATGTATTAGGTGTACAACTTTGCTTCCGCCGTTTTTTTTCCGAAATTCGAAGTTTTATTGTAAAAAACTGGTTATACATTTATGATTCAAAGTATTGTCCATCACTGGCTATTACTTTCTCTCATCTTTCGGGTAGCGTACGAATCCCGCGTCGAAAAAACTGGTCATCCTTTGAGGCTATCCACGAATCGATCCAATTTTTTACTTCTTCATAAGACCGGAAGTGCTGGTCAGCCAGGCCGTGTGCCATTGATCGAAACAAGTGATACTCAGAGGCAGCAACGTCTGGAGAATACGTCGGGTGGGGTAGGACTTCCCATTTCAACGTTTCCAAGTATGTCTTGATCACTTTCGCAACATGGGGTCGAGCATTGTCATGCTGCAAAATCACTTTATCGTGTCTCTCGTTGTATTGCGGCCGTTTGTCTTTCAATGCTCGGCTCAAACGCATCAATTGCGTTCGATACCGATCGCCTGTGATTGTTTCAGTCGGTTTTAACAGTTCATAATACACTACGCCGAGCTGGTCCCACCAAATACAGAGCATGACCTTGGAGCCGTGAATATTCGGTTTGGCCGTCGACGTGGAAGCATGGCCGGGAACTCCCCATGATTTTCTGCGCTTGGGATTATCGTAATGAACCCATTTTTCGTCCCCAGTCACAATGCGATGCAGAAATCCCTTCCGTCTTTGCCTTTCAAGCAGCTGTTCACAAGCAAACAAACGCCGTTCAACATCTCTCGGCTTCAATTCGTACGGCACCCAATTTCCTTGCTTCTGAATCATTCCCATGGCTTTGAGGCGTTTTGAAATGACTTGTTGAGTCACTCCCAATGATCGTGCCAATTCTTCTTGATTTTGACACGAGTCTTGCTCAAGTAATGCCTCCAATTCTGCATCTTCGAAAACCTTCTCTCTTCCATCGCTATGCCGGTCTTCGACGTCAAAATCACCGTTCTTGAAGCGTTGAAACCACTCACGACACGTTCTTTCACTAATAGCGGCCTCACCATAAGTATTTGAGAGCATTCAATGAGCCTCAGCCGCAGATTTCTTCATATTGAAGCAAAAAATTAAATCCGCAAATGAACGAGAATTTGGCTCGTAAATTGACATTTTCAATCGAGAATAACTTTATGATGCAGACACAAATCGACTAATGTTTCTATGGGGTTATGTTGACAGATGCCCAAGTTTATTGTATGACGTCTATGATCTATTTATTTCGACCACCACTTACCGCTAAAGCATCTATAAGAAGATAAAGCATCTATAAGAAAACGGCGGAAGCAAAGTTGTACACCTAATACTTGCATCTGACAGTATTTCTAACATTAAAATGTACTTCGGACCTTATCACAAAAATTGTGTCTTCCATATTATTCTTCATTATTTTTATAATAAAGTATAATGTATTCTATTTTAACATCGAAGGTGAGTTGATACAAAGTATCTATCAAATAGGATACATTTTTTTGTTAATAAATTTTTTTATCAAAATTTTGTTTTTATTAAAATATATCTTTGGTATATACAAAAATAATGTACAAAATGATAGATAAAGGATTTATGGGTACAGCTTGAATATATGTAATGAATTAAAGGACAAAAATGGAATCGCTATAAATAAATGTGATTGTATTGTGAAACGTTTTACAGTTTTAATTACAGGTAAGAAATATTTTATTAAGTTTTGCGTTTATATTACCTCATAATCAGCGCACGAATCGAAGCTCTGAAGAGAAAACTCCAGGAGCCAATAGATAAATAGGAATAGGTGAATTAATCGAATCTAAAAACATTGGAGACGGATGTGTCTGAGCATGCACAATAGAGGCAGAGATCGCTTTTCAGTCACCCATGATATTTCATATCCATATATTTTCAGATGCATTTGTGTTGAATAGCAAGTTTATAAATCGAATAAAATAAAAAAATACTTATTAATACACAGAGAATATTGTGTACATACATAAAACAATTTAAAAAAATTACGTTCTAAAGAATTTAAATAATTCCTTTTTATTGCTTTTTATAGTTGAATTTTGCGCAATTATCTATTAATATTATCACTCAATTTTGATGGGATATGGCTGTCGTTGATTTATCGACGAATTTGAATATTTCGATTATTTCATTACGACGAAATATTTCATCGATCAAGAAAAATATTTTTATTTAATCGTATTGCACATCAATTTGTATCGGGATAATTACAATAACAACGATTGGTACATCGTTCTTTATGTATTACAGTATACTTAATTTTTTATTAAATAAAATGTTTAAAATTGCTAAATATGAATATAGATAATATTTACATTAATCATATTTAAATTTTATATTAAAATAGCTTGCTTAAAGATATATAAAGAATAGCTTGTTTTTATCTAAAAAGTTGTTTAATGATTTCTATATAAAACATAAACATTTACAATTATCGCATCGACATTTTACAAAATATTAATCAAATATTATTACTAAAAAAGAAAATTTTGATGATCAAAGGCATAATTAGTGTCATAAATATACATTGGTAAGCTATGAGATTTGTATCTCTAATGATAATATTCATTCAATATATAGAATGTTTCATAATGTATGCACATAATCTCAGAATTCAGTTCATATAAATAAGATTAAGTATGTTACTTTAAAAAAATAATACGTTTACCATTACCGTTATTTTTTTGTAAAGCTAAAGTAAGATATTAAAATTACATTATTTAATAATTAATAATGAATATTAAATTTTAAAAATCTAAGACTAACTTCTATCTATGTTAATGCATTAATAAGCTTTTCTTTATATTAAATTTCTGAGAAATAATATTAAAATAGAGGAAAATTAAAAATAAAAATATTATATTGATATAAAATATTAGAAGATTTCTTAAATAGAAATCTTAGATAGAAATATAAATGAGTGAAAAAGGCTATATTCAAGGCGAGTTTTGCATGCAATAATGCCTAATAAATGAATTGAACTGAAAATTGTAATAAAATTCATACAATATATTATTTATAGGCAGTAAGATCTGCCTTGACCGAATATGATCCTCTTTACTTATTTATGTTTGTCTAAGAAATTTTTTATATTTTACATCAATATAATATTTTTATTTTTTAATATACAGGGTGTCCCGTAATTATTGACACGCTTGTAGACAGAGTAAACTAAGTCGAAAAGTCCTGTATCATTTTGCAATTTTCACAATATGTAGTTGAGATATTAATTTTTAAAGATTGTCGAATGAGCTTGTATTCATCTGCACCGACTGTTAATTATTGTAAAAATTACAAAGAGAACTTTTCAATTCAGATTAGTTCATTCTATCAGCGCACACGCATTGTATCAATAATTACGGATCATCCTGTATACTTATCTTTAAAAATTTGAATTTGAAATTTAAATACAAATTTTATCAAAAATTTTTATTGTCTTTAAATAATGTTTTTACATATTAATGTTTTCAATCATTATTAGTACTATTGTATTTTGTGAAAATTTATAAAAATTTTTAATCTTTGTTAACATTCCTCCCCCATAAAAATCAAAATGACACTTATGTTAAAGTATTTTTATGTATTGATTATATATACGTACTCCAGTCCTAATTCTTATGCTCTAACAATTTAGGAGAAAAATTGAAAATAGAGTACTGGTTTAACATCAAGCATATCATTAAATATTTTATCAATTAATATTTTATATATTAATTATATAAAATCATTTTTAAAATTATGCTTAAATATTATAAAACTTGTATAGCATAAATATAATAGATAACATCTTTTTAATAAATAATAATCAACTGCTAAAACCTTTTGTTGTTTATGACTTAATCTAGGTAACATCAAGATCAAGGCCATAGAAATGGATTCCCTCATTTTTATCTAATCTCTATATTTTCTATAAATTATTTGTACGTAATAAAAAACATTTTATCAGTTTTGGAAACGGTCTACTTACATTCTTATTAAATTTGTGTTAAAATTTGTGTTAAATTTTTTAACATATTCGAGTGTTAATTAATAATGTGATTATGTTATATAAAGATTTCGTATTAAATTAATATTCAACATTTCTTAATATCAAAATAATAAAATTTATGAGTAAATGAACAAGTAACATAAAAATAATGTATTTTAAAATCTAAATTTCTAAAATAAATAAATAAAATACATGTTAATAATGTTTAACATAAATATTAATTATACTAAAAAAATATACCTCCACAGTATGTTTACAAACTGTATCAGCATTACCTTTTTTGTGATCATTTTTTTACATAATATTTGTATTATTTTTTAACATTCAATTTATGTTAAATGAACACAAAAATTTGAGTAACCTATTTGGGATATAAATGTATTATGTGAAATGTATTATATTTAACACAAATTTTTCAACGGTGTAACTTTAATATTAAAAATAAAAGTAAATTTATTGTATATCTATCATTCGTGGATTGACCGATGATTGATACATAGATTAAGACGTATATATGAAAGAAAAAATAAAATTCCTATGAAATCGTATTAATTTTTTCAGATAGCATCATTTCAAAATAATATTGAGGAAGTTATATTGCCATTTACATTCATATTCATATGTATCTCATATATATTTTTTACCAATTTTATTTCTCAAAATGTAACGGATCATAACAATTACGTACTCGCTACAGCGTAAGAGGCAATCCTGAATATCTTTTCTCCAGTGATTATAATAATAGAATAATAGATTTATTACAAAAAAGATCAGCATATTACATGCTGAAATTATTTGATCAAAAAATTTTTATCTAAAATTAGCGATGAACTATATTCAATACCGTAGGTACAATATTCAGGTATAGGACCTCCTTACAAATGCAGAAAATGATACTATTTCTATTGCAAAGAAAAATCAAGGAATTTACTTTAAGCATTGGAGTGTTTCATGGATCTATGAAATTTTTTGTCACAGTAAGAAAATATCGAATATTTTAATATAATTAATATTTTAATATTTTAATGCTATATTACAATAAAAAAATATGTTTATAATTATAATTGCAATTCGTAAAAGCTTCGATATCCTATTTTCATATATTCTACACGATAATAATATAAATACGAGTCGATTAACACGATGGTGAAAATAAATTTAATAAAAACACAATGATGTTAATATTTAGAAAATAGAACAATTTATTTTTTGAACAAGTATTACCTAAATATTTTGTTGCTAAAAAGAAGATTAAAGTTATTCAAATTAAGAAATTAGTAAACCTCAGATTTTTGTAATGATTTAATCATCACTGTAATATACCTATAGTTCAAAAATTTATATAACACATATTTAAAAATATTGGGTTATCCGGAAAGTTTGTGTTGAAGGAAAATTGAAACGCAGAAAATTTAAATTTTAGTTTATTAAATTTATTACATTTATTAAATTATATAAGTTGGTCGGCACGAACTTTCCGGACAACCCAATATTATAATGCCTTTAAGTTTTTAAATTTTTCTTCATACATTATTTGTTATTAATGCATTAAACATTATTATATATATTATATATATTTTATTTTATTCATTTCTTTCTCTCAACATTTACATACAAAACATTTAAGTTTAGAATATCCAATAACAAATAAATATATAATAAAAAATAAAAAGAATAATAATAGTGAAGATATATTATAGTAATTTAGTATGCTCCAATATTTAATATTTACAAAATATTGATCACACTAGATCGATTAATTCAAAATTTATGAGTGTCGCGTATTTCTCTAATTTGATAATTTTTATAAGCTTTATTAAGTACGGATCTAAAATTAGAAGAATTAAAGTTGAAAGTTATTAACAAATCTTTTACTTTCCAAGTATTTCATATACGTGCTAAAATAAAATTAGGCGATAAAAAAATGAAATTGTAGTCATATTTAAATGAAATCAAATAAAATTATTACTTGCAGATATTATGTATAACTTTAAGATATGCTTCTGATATCATCGCTAAAGTAATGTTTTAAATTAATATAAAGGTTGATACATGGGAAGTCAAAACAGAAAAATATTCATTTAAAAGAACCTTACTTTACGAAATTGAAATAACGATATCGAAAAAGAGAAATGCTTGACTTTCGATCTTTTATAAAAATTTTTCTTTTAAATTAAAAAGAAAAAAGTCATGCAATGAATTTTCTCAAATGTTAGATTGATGACTTTTTTATAGCCTGTAGATATATACATATAAGTTAAAGAAAATTTTCAATTGTAGGTAAATATTGAAATAATGTGATATAAAATGATTTATTAAGTAAATTACGACGTTTATATTAAAATTTGTGCTTGAAGAAAGAACATCTAATCTGATGATTGAAGGAGAAAGGAGGGAATTCACGTACTTTTATCTGTTTCTTTACAATCACTAATGTTCCGTATCTTGTAAAGATATGATCCAACAAGAGAACCAGTATTTTGGCATATTTTGATATATTGAATTAAAAAAATTCTGTTACTCGCTATCGATTTATAACCATATCAACAATCCTTCACTAGATTTCAGCAACTTTTTATGTCTACTATATTGACAACTATTATTATATTTCAGATACGAAAATATTATGACAATAGTAATAATTATGCTGTTATATGATACAAACAATAATTTCGATTATTATTTTATTTATTTCTATATTAAGCAATTGATATTTGAATTAAGTATACTGCAACTATTATTAATTAAATTGTGAGTAAAATTAAGTAAAATTGTCTACTAATAGCTGACAATATTTTTAATTATACTTCTTCTACGGACTTCTTTATGAAAGTTTTGTCTTTCGCATTTTTCTTCGTTACTTTTACAATAAAATATAACTCGTTCCGTTTTAACATTGAAAGTTAGTCGCAGAGCATCTATTATGGAATAATCTTCTCCGTCTAAAAAATTTTTATATAAAAAAATATATGTTTTGATATATACAAAAGTTGCTGGAATGACAGGTGAAGGATTTACTGATGTAGCTTCAGGAAATACACAAATTAAAAGATGTAAATGAAATTGCTATTGTAAAAAAATATAATTGTATTGCAAAACGTTATATAACGTTATATAACTTTAGCAACAAGACAATTATTTTATATATATATATATATATATATATATAATATATATT
>NW_017259553.1:82991-90556 GCF_001594045.1 Atta colombica
TATATATAATATATATTACAACTTTTATTAATTTTGTATATATTATCAATATAATATGTAAGTTATTAAGGCAAAAAAATAATTTTGGTGGATTATAAAATTTTGATATACACTTATGTATATATGTTATGGGAAATTTAATTGAGGCATTATGTATAATGGTCAGTCAATATACATAATGCTTGCCTGTTTTGAGACACTTGAGTAATAAAAGTGAAAATATTCAAATTAATCAAAATTACTGATCATTATACATAATGGTCAGAATCAATAGAAAATGTGATTGATATATTAAAAAATTGAAAATATCAGTGTAAAAATATATGACAACCTGTTTTTTGCAATCAATTTCTTACTGTGTCATATGCACTAAAACATTTTTTTATTTAAGGTCAAACTCTTATTCTAAACACTATCCCATATAAAAACTTCGCTTTGCGTTGTAAAATGTATGCGTGGATGACAATGGTGACGAAATCCACTGCGTCAATGCGTAACATTTTTACAACGCAAAACGAGGTTTCACATGAGTTTATAATTTTTTACGTTATCCGAAATTTCACAAAGGTATATAAAATCTTGTATTTTGCGCACATTTTGAATAAATTACTTAGGGACAGACTTTGATATATTGTTTAAAAATAACATATTAATAAATAAGGCTCAGGGGATTCAAATAATATATAAAAAAGGATTGTGAGTTAGGCTAGGATTTAATGCTATATTAATTATAAACGATCATGACAAATGTTTTGACCTTCTTTAAATCTTCAGTACGCAATTAATGAAATAATTATAAAGTAACGGTATATTCTACTAAATCGCTGTTGGAATAATATTTAAATTTACAATTCAAACAGAAGAAAAGATTTATCAATATTGTGACAAAATTTGATTTCAATTATTATTTAAAAAATGTTTCATAATATACGTAGTATAAAATAATTTTATAACATTGTACGTAAATAATTTAAATAATAATTTTTTTAAACATTTTTTAGCACTTGAAATTTATGTATGTAGTATTTGCTTGTGTTATAGTTCAATTTTGAGTAAATGTAATTCATCTTGATTTATCGACGAATATATCTCATTCGTATTTTCTTTAAGATGGAGAATTTTATCGATAAAAAAAATATTTTTATTTGATTTTATTGCACATCAATATAGCCATTTGTATTGCATCAGTTGTAGCAACTGGTACATTATGCATTACGTTTATACAACATCTATGAAATGTTTAAAATTGCTAGATACGAAAATAGATGTAAGAATAATCATAATAATATAAAATGTAAGTTAAAATTTATATTTATATTAAACAATATATTAAAAAAGTTCGTTTGCCAATACTATTAATTAAATATGCCATAATACTATTAATTAAAAAAATTGTTATTAAATGAGTCGTATAATTACTAAATAAATATAATTAATAAATATAATTAATAAATATTTATAGCTATCGTATCGAGTATGCAATAAATATCAACATTTAACAAAGTTATGTTGAAAAATAAGATCTAGAGGATCAAGGTAATTTATGCTGTAGATATTCATCAGAAAGCTATTAAGTTTGTATCCATAATGATAATACGTATGCAATATTTCCACATTAACATTTTTTTTTTTTAAGATTGATGAAGCATTTTACATCTACATTCGAGAAAATGATATTTATTTTAATCGTCCTTGGTGTGGCTTGCTTAAGCCTTAATTTATTTCAAGTAAGTTACTTACAATATGTAATTATGCATGCGAACTGTTTCAAAATTATTAGCAATATTGTTCAGTAAGAATATCAAGAGTTACACAACAGATATGCCAGAATTAAGAATCTCTAATAAAAACAATTATATAAATGACATAAATAACAAATGCAAATTAAGTACTAAATGACGTGAGAAGAAAAATAACGAGTAGAACATACTTTAAAATACAAAAATGTTACGAAATATTTATGCAAATTTGCGTATTTTTTATTGACCAATTTAATGAGCAGTATTGTGAATAACATAATCTTGGAACAATCCTTACATCTCTATGTTAAAATAAAATGTATTTACATTGGTATATGTATTTAACTCTTTCGTTTCAGTGTAAGTTTGCATGAATGTTTTTTTCTGTACGGGAAAGTCTGCCGCGAATGTTTATTTTTTGGATAATTACATATATACAGTCTTATAAAATAAACTTCTCATTGTTAATAAAAAATAATTGCTCTTTTAACTACATTTTATTATTTTTGTGATACATTTATGTACGTTAATAAAAAAAAATTCATCACTATCTCGGCACTAAGCCAAGCGCAATCGACACTATCGTGATTTCTTTACGCGAGATAATCTATTATGTGGACGCTAAGACCGAAAGGGTTAATTAACGTTTCATAATAATAATCTGTTTCAGTATGTAAACTTTGTTTTAAAATGAAGGAAACTTATTATGTTGTAAAACATTAATATACCAATATACTAATAATCAATCAACACAATATCCATATAAAATTTATTTTTTAACTTTTTTAGCTAGCATTATTTGAAAATAATGTTGAGAAGGTTTTAGAGCCATTTATATATGTTTTAGTATGTATCGTATATATGTATATAGTCAGGCTAGGACAAATTATTACGGATCACAATAATCTCGTGTTCATGCGTAAGAAACATTCCTCTAATAGAGAATGTATAAAGGTTCTTCTAAAGATTATTATTATAAATGTAGAAGTCTATCTGTTTGCAGAAGAAATCTGTATAGTATAACTAATAAAAAAATTTCTACAATACTTTACGTTAGTAATTCATGTTTAATTTTGTAGATACAACGTTCAGTGGTATAAAACTCCTTTATGCATTCAAAGAATGATATTCCTATTGCAAGTAGGAACGAAGGAATTTGTTGTAAATATCGGTGGAATACTTGATTCATCCTTGGAGTGTTTTGCCACGGTAATATAATGTACAATATTTTAACATACTACATTACATATGGATGCAATAAAAGAAAATGTTTGTAATTGCAGTTAATAAAGACCTCATTATCTTACTTCACTGTCATATATCCTACACGGTAATGAAATAAATATGAATTTATTACATGAGGATGTAATTAAAGATGAGGATGTAGCTAGTCAGAAGACGATTAATGATAAGACGTATTTATTTTTAGAAAAGTATTTATGTTTAGAAAATGGAAGAATTTATTTTTTAAATTTGTAAGATAGCTAAATTTTGTTGTTAAAATAGAGGATTGAAATTATTCAAATCATATCGATAAATTTCAAAAATTCGCTTTGCATATAAAATTAAAAATAAATTATTAAGCTTTTGCAATTAGTATTAGTATGTGTATAAATACTAAAATATACATACTCTAAAATATACAAAATAATAACAAAATTGTTGATTTATAATAATCTAATTTTTTACATCACCATTCGATAAAATTTCTGTGAGTGTGTAACTTCTGTGATCGGCAGTTTTTAGAAGATGAAGTGTACCTTTTGATTGCGTAAATTAGAATGAAGTTCTGGCATTGAGAGAAAGAAGAAATTGCGCTTGCGTGGCAATGACATGAGAAAAAGACATCTGTAAAATTTTATCTATAGCGGGATAGTTTAATAACAAAATAAATATTCGTAGTTTACTGAGAGACTGGTTGAATTTAATGCGTCTGCATCTCACAACAAAGTTTTACATAAGTGATCATTAAAGAAATTGAAGAAAATTACAGTGAATTTATATCAGAAGAAATAAAATATGAAATGATTTGAGTGAAAAAAAGTGGATAAATATAATACTCTTATCGATATTTTCGAGTTGTCACAGTAATATTCAAACGCTCATAGAGAAATGGTACCAGTAGAAATTCAGCATTATTATCTCAACAGGATCCTATTACTTATTATCGGCTTATGGCCGCATCAACAATCCAAATTTGTTCAAGTTCAATTTATTTTCTTTTTTGCTATTCTATCAACAGGTATTATATTTCAGGTAAAGAAAGAATATAACATTATATGATATATATTACATATGACAATCCTTTACTGTTAAATTATTTATTTCAATTTATATTATGTAATCTGTTTTTTTTGTATCAAATCAAAAGATTACAAAACGCAATTAGGCAATTTGTTGTTCAACATTGTATGCATATTATATTCAGTGCCCTATATATATATATTAACATGTATAAATCATTAAGATGAAGTAATTGATATAAACAAAATACATTTTATTATTTATTTTTTAAAAGATATAAAATTGCACATTACAATTTGTATTTTTTTCCTTAACTGCAATTAAGAATTTTCTTTATATTAAATACACTGAAATAAATTTAATATCATGTAGTAATATTATTAGATATACAATTGTGTACCATTGTATTGTTTATTGTGAATCATTAAAATTATTTTTTATAACAAATAATTTTATTTAGACGTATCTTATTTTGGTAAAATTTGGACATATGATGAATAACCTGCTTAACAGATGTCAAAATATTTGATTTCTATTATGACAGTGATTCTCACTGTATACAATAATTAAAGCAGGAGAATCAATTATCATTATGCATATGCATCAATAAACTTCTTAACGTAAATACATATCGATATTCATAGTTTTTGTTTCAAAACCATCTTAAGCAATGTTTCAAGATATTAATACGACTTTGTGATTAATTTATAACATTTTAAAATTGTTTTTTTAAGGTTATTTAAAATAATCTTAAATAAAAAAATAGATTATGAATATCGTTGTGCATCCATGTATTGTATTAGGTTGTCCGGAAAGTTCGTGTCGATTTTGAAAGAAAATTGAAACGCAGAAGATTTAAATTTTTAATTTCATTTATTAAATTTAAATCTTTTGCGGCACGAACTTTCCGGACAATCCAATATTATCGTATCAGTATAGATAATAAAATAATAGTGTATAATTGTGTATTAAAATTTTGATATAATATTACAATAGTAAGTAAGGCCGCGTTTATGTAAAATTTATGATATGTAATCGTTGTTTCGATTAAGAGCTTGTGATTTTAAAGTGTTTCAATCTAGTCCCCCTCTTTCTCTATTAAATATATAATATATTCATTATATATATTCATATTGCTAACGCGAGTCATTATAATTGTTTCACCGATTTACAAAATCACACCACAGACTGATTTAAATTTGATGAAGCTTCCTAGAGAATCAGTTCCTAGAAGTCTATTGATAAACGCGATATTAATGATAGGCACAATGTATCATATCTACTAACACAACGATTGTACGATATACATTAATATACAAGTTTATAATCATTATTGTATATTTTTTTTAAGAGCCGATATAGGTATTATACATATCATCATTTTTAATCATACTTAAACATGAAATGGTGTAAAATTATCTATTTACAGTTGACACCATTAATAATATTAAAATGTACTTCGGAGCTTGTTACTAAAGTGCTTTCTTCCGTATCTTTTTTTACACTATTCATAATACAGTATATTGCAGTCCATCTTAATATTGATGTTGTAAGTTGATGGCTTACAAAGTACATATTCATTTAAATGGAATTAATCTGTCTGTTAAATAAATTTATGTGGCATGAATTTTTTTATATAAACAAAGATAGTATAGAAAATTAATAAAATGATAGGTAAAGAATTTACTCGTGGAGCTTCAACATATTTTTAACGACTTAAGGAATGAAAACGAAATAGGTATTGTAGAAAAATATAGTTGTGTCGCAAAGCGTTATACAATTGTGCTTACAGGTAAGAGAATATTTATTGATCCCTGCCTATAATTATATTTTTAATTTAAGCTGTCAAAGTAAAATTGGTTTCAAGATAATAAATTTATATATTTATATATACTTTATTACATATTAGTCTAAAGCACTTGTCATGTACGCGCACTTGCGATAGATGCACATATGTTTGAATCGAATAAAATAAAATTTTAATTCTAAATTTTACAATAAAATTTTATTTTATTAAAAAATATTTAATAATATATAACATAAGATCAACGTCACGTACTATAAATTTAAGTGGCTTTTATGCTTTTTAGCAATTGTACTTTGTACAATATTTGCTATTATTTTAGCTCAATTTTGGTCAAATATAACTGATGTTAATGAATCAACAAACACATCTCAACATCATTTACTCATTATGACAAAGTATTTTGTCAATCAAGAAAAGTATTTTTATTTGATTCTGTTACACATGTACGCAGTATTATGTATTGGAATAACTATAATGTTGGGAATAGGTACAATGGTTATTACATACATTGAGCATATTTGTGGAATGTTTAGAATTGCTAGGTACGAATGTGGAAAATGCATTTTAAATGAGTTTAATAATTTTAATTGTTATTATGTATTCGTTATCTTTATAAAACGATTCTATTAAAAAAAGTTTATATGGAGATTTTGAGTATTTTAATAAACAAATTCTCTAATTAAAATACATTTATATAGTTATCGTTTCGATCATGCAGTAAACATCAATATTCTACATAATAGTACGATAAAAAATATGATTTTGATGACCGAGGGTATAATTTATGCCATAGATATTCATCGTCAAGCTATGAAGTTTGTATTTACATCAACAATATTCAATAATGTTATAATATAATTTTATTATTAAATTTTTGCTTTTAAAGATTGTCCAAGCATGTAGTGTCCACATTTGAGCTAACGATACTTTGTTTCACAGGATGTGTAGTAGCTTGTTTTAGTCTCAATGTATTTCAAGTAAGTTTTTGATTTCGAATTATAATGTATAAATGTTGCATCAAAATTATGTATTAATAATAATTTTATTAATATGTATTTAATCGACAAATCAATATTATATATATATAATCTTAAATAAAAACCAATAAATAATATAAAAATAATAAAAATGCAACACTCTACTTTATAATATACTTTATAATATACTGTATAATATTTATAGATGTCGTAAGAAGAAAATTAATATGAAAAATAGCCAAACATATATTCTATAAAATATATAATAAAGTTGCAAATACATACATTCATACAAATTTGCAGAATTTTCATTATTAAATTGTATTAAATTGTAAAATATATTAGTATTTTTATCAATGTTTTGAAAGAATTATCCATCTTTATATAAATTGTAATCTTATTGTTAGCTATAAGAATGAGCAAATCTTGTGCATTATTCGTAAGTTAAAACATACAAAAAGATCGATAAATTTCTTGAAATTTGTTTCTTAGCTTTTTCAGATAACATCATCTGAAAATAATATTAATGAATTTTTACTGCCATGTATATATGCGTTCATAAGTATCTTATACATGTTTATAGCTAACTATGTGGGACAAAATATAATCGATCACAATAAACATATATTCGTCACTGCGTAAGAGAAATATTTTTATATGAGAATATATTTGAGAATATATTTTTTCTTCTTTTAGCGATTGAGACATAAAAATTAATTTGCCGCATTTTAAATCAATCAATATATAGTAATATATACATATATGTATGGATATATATATATATATATATATCAATAT
>NW_017259553.1:90656-127999 GCF_001594045.1 Atta colombica
CCTATAATCAATTCCATAGGTACAATGTTCAATGGTATAGAACTCCATTGCATACACAAAGACTGATACTATTTCTATTGCAAAGAGGAGCCCAAGAATTTTCATTAAATATCGGTGGAGTACTTGATGCATCCATAGAAGGTTTTGCTACGGTAATATTTTCTAAAATATTTTAAAGCAATCACATACATATGGATATAATAAAACAGCATGTTTAATTGCAGTTAGTAAAGACTGCGATATCTTATTTTACTGTCATGCATTCTGTACAAAATAAACATTAATTTATTATTATTATAATAAAAATATACAGTGCTGGACAAAAGTATTAGTACAGCACATTGCTATTGTAAAATAAAGTAAGTATTTTTTTCCAAGAAAATAGCAACTGTTTATTTCTGTAAAAAAAAATTAATTTCATATTTGATAATACAATAATAAAAATTGTCATAAATAAATGTAGAAAAGAAAAATAATTTACTATTTTCTGTAATTTATTAAAAAATTACTTAAATAGTATAAAGAATGGACATCAAGACTTTTCCGTGCTTTTTCTTATTTAATAAAAAAACTGAATGTGTTATTAAAGATACAATGTGTTATTAACATAAATACACAATATGAATTTTACTTCAAATTACATTGCATCTTCTGATTTCTGAAATGTAGAATTTATCTATTTTTCAAACTTAAAAATAACATTCCACACATACACAGGAAAATACTAGCAAAAACTTTGGTCACAAATTGACAGCAAATTCAATTAGATTCCTATTGCAGCTCCGCAGCCATTTATGGTATGTCTGCATTAAGCTTGGAATTTGTTGATAAAACCTGCTGTTAGCAGCAGAAATCGAGCAAGATCTTGCGCGTAATATTTCCCATGTGCATTTATTATGTACAGACATTTATATAAATGTTTACATTTACATAAATTGACTTTTCATTGATAAATAACACACGGAATAAAAGTAAATAATGTGGAATGGGTTTATTATAATAATATAAATTAGAGACTTATATTCTCGATTGACAAAGTACTATAATTTATGTCGCCCTTTTTATTTCAAAGTATAGTCATTTAAAACTGAGTGTATCTTAACTTTTATCCAATTAGAATAATTGTATTTGAAATGTAAGTTACATAAAGTGCATTATCACCATTTTGAGTCAATGTTAAATTCTTTTATCCACAGAATAATAAGATGAATTATTTAATGTATTGAAAATACATAGTTACTTCTTTTCAAAAAAGGATGTAATTGCAAATTGCACAATTTTTTTTAACAACTATGTATTTCCGTTACTCTAATATTGATTTGTCTTATTATGCAGAAAAGTATTAAGATCATTTATAAAAAAATTAATAATTTACGAAATATTTCATATCAATTCGCAAGAATAAAATATCTCGTAAACCATTAATTTTTCGATATTTCTATTTAATACTTCTATATACAGAATTATTAGAAAAATCATATTTTACTATTATTTGTGGTCCGTATAACCATATAACTTTGTTCGAAACATTCGTATCTTTTGTATTTTTTAAGATATTTCGATATGAATGTTAAAATGGAACACTCTACATATATACTTTGTGAATCATTAAGGTTGGAAAATTATTTTTTTATAAAATCTTATTTATCATCTTCTAACATATCTTGACAAATTATACTATATATCTAATAATCTACTTAATGGCTGTCAAGATACTTGATTACTGCAACGACAGTGACTTTCACTATATAAAGTAATTAAAATGAATTATCATTTAAATGTCCTCTTATGCTCAATAGTTTTATTTCAGATTGTTCTTTTGTCAACCTTACTGATGGGAGTCGGTACAAGTAAGTTAGATACTTATCATATGTAAGAGAACTGTCCCAAAAGAATCCAAACTCTGCGTATCTTTACCGTTGATTATCCTTTCTTTCTGTTGAAGAAAATAGGCATTCGTAGTATTTAAAGGAGATCTTGAGGAGTACCTCTACCAAGCGACACGACTTAACAGTTCAGTAAGCAGTTATGAATAGTGTATGAGCGACAAAAATTTTGAGCGCCGTAGATCTGGGAATGAGTTGCATGTGTATATAATTCGTTATATGAGTGCTCAGGCAAGATTAAAAGAATTTTCAAGCTGAAGTTGCCGAAGACATCTTGGAATCCATCGAAAATCCTCAAGTTGCTCAAGAGTTGCTCAAAAAGGTTATTAGAGATAAGACATGAATTTATGGCTACGACCCTCGGACGCGACAGAATTTTTGATGCTCACACAACTGCGTACCGTTGCTGACTGAACCGCTTGGGTTGTGCCGCTTGGTGGGAATACTCCCCTAGAGATCTTCAAGCATAGTGGAAGGGATAACATCCCTTCAACCATAGCCTCAAGGGAGAGTCTGGCAAACGTTCGCTTGACGTGTGACAAACTGATTACTTCATCCTTGTTTTTTACTGAACGTTAAACAAGAATGACATGAAAATTTTGTCATATAAAGGCTGCATCAAAACTTGAACATTATTTTGTCAAACACTTCCTTGAGAGTTTCCCCTAAATACTGAGGGCAGTTTTCATAGTGTCAGGTCTTATATTCAAGAATCGTCTTAAGTACAGTTTTAAGTTCACAAACCAATTATAGGCTTAAGAAGATACAAACCAATCATAGATGATCGATTCTTATTTCAAAATCGTCTTAAAACGATCTTGAAATAAGAACAGATTATGAATATCATCTTTGAAAGTTTGTTTTTTACAATGGAAAGAGACAGGATACCTAAGGACAAAGATATACACAAAGAGCGGGTATTTTTGGGACAGTGTAAAAAAAAAAATAAAGTAGAAAGAAAAATACTATTACATTTTTTACAATAAAATTCTATTTTATTGTTAAAAAAATTTTATAACATAATGTACATAAAATTATTGTACAACGTTATATTAAAAATTTAAATGATATCTTTATGCTTTTTAGTGTTTGCACTTGGTGCATCATTTAGTATTTTATCTTGCTTTGGTGGAATATAAATGATGTTGATATATCATTGAATACGTCTGAATTCCTCATTTAATTATTATATTGGAGCACTTTAGTCAGTCAAGAGAAATATTCTATTGCATTTATTCAATGTTATACTAAATACAATTTAAAATTAATTGTTCATTTGAACTACAATAACATGACAATCCATATAACAAGAATATGAATAATTAAAATACAATATAAAAATCTTCATAATGGATGTCCTAATCCGGTTATGTATAATTGTGAGCCTTATTCAATATATCGTGTAAAAATCGTGTAAAAATAGATGTTTCGTTATTCGGAAAGGACTTGAAATTGTAAATACATTACTCTGCTTAATAGACATCAGCGGTTATCTTATTAAAGAAATCTTGGATGCAGTCGTAATATTTAAAACTAAAAACGCTTGAGCTAACAAATGATCTATTTTTGAGTATTATCTATAAACAAAATTTAAAAAACTGCATAAGTGATAATTTATAAAATACAAATAAGTCGCAAGCTAAAATAGTTATTACATACGTAAAACTTTTTACACCAAAATCCAGAAATGGTTATAAAATTAAAATTAATTAACAAATTTGTATATCTGATATTAATAAGTTATAAAAGGTAATAATTGATATTCAAAATTGTATAAATAAAAACATCTTTAAACCAAAACATACATTAATAGAAAATCGATAATTCTCATAAAATTTGCTTTTCAATATTTTCAGTTAGCATCTAAAAGTTATATCCTCAAATATATAAGACCACTGGCATGTGCGTTCATAATCGTTATATATATGTTTTTATGCAAATATTTCGAAGAGAATATAATAGTCACATAATCGACATTGCGTAAAAGAAACATTTTTATAAGAGAAAATGTACGTTTTTTGTAAGCTCATGCAACAATAGATGTATATATAAAAGTTTTAATGTATTTTATATTAAAGTTTATATGAGTTGAAACTAATTAATAAAAAATTCATGTTTTAAAATAGCGATCTGTGCTGTTTAGAACAAAAGTTCGTATCACTATGATCTTCAAAGTCCAAGTACCTGTAAATTTTATTTTCGTTAAAAATAAACAAAATTTAAACTTAAATAAAGAGTTTTAAAGCTTAAACGTACTACCGATATTTAAAATTAATTCTTTGAATCTTTTTTGTAACAGGAATGATATCTTTTTTTGAATATGTAACGGAGTACTTCAGTACGACTAAACATTGTACCTACAGAATTAAATGTTAATATTAGGTTAGAACAAAAGTTCGTGCTACTTCGTTTATATTATGTCTATGTATTTTTAAATTTTTTAAATAAAAGGCTCTACTTTTAAAAGGCTTCTATGTCTTTTGAATTTCTGTAAGTTTATATGTAGAAAATTATAAGATGGACAAAATAGGAAATTTTCTCTCTTTGAATTTGTCTCGTTTTGTGGATTTATTTGTATAAAAAAAAACTTGCAAATATTTTCGACTTTTTAATGTAAAAGCTTAAAATTTTCCTTACAAAATCGTTTTTTTTTTAATGTTTCGAAGATTTTTGTTATTGAGATATCGCGGATTAAATAAAAAGATTTAAAAAATAATAATTTATACAACAAATAATAATTTATTAAATTTATTTCTGCGCTTTACAACCGCGTGCGATTCGTGTATTTGTTTTTTAAAAAAATTATTTATCATGCAAGTTTGAAATTAGAGTAAAGAAAAAGAGTATTTTGATTTTAATTGCTCATAACTCCGTTAAGAATCAGCGACTGCAATTCAAAAAACAGATTCCTAAAGCTGAAGTTTTGTTCTATCAAATAATATATATAATCGTCAATTTTATTTAAAAAATTTAAAAATACATAGACATAATATAAACGAAGTAGCACGAACTTTTGTTCTAACCTAATATTAACATTTAATTCCGTTGGTTCAATGTTTAGTCGTACAGAAGTACTCCGTTACATATTCAAAAAAAGATATTATTCCTGTTACAAAAAAGATTCAAAGAATTAATTTTAAATATCGGTAGTACGTTTAATGCATCTTTGGAAGATATCGCTACCGTAATATTTTGTAATAATATATTATAATATGTATATTTTAGCAACACCACTTTAAATACATATGGATGAAAAAAGAATATTTATAATTGCAGCTAATGGAAATTTTAATATCTTATTTCACCGTCATATATTCTTTGCGGTAACGAAACAAATATTAATTTAATATTATTATTATAGTGATCATGGAGATGTAGTTATTATATTGATATTATTCACACTTAGAAAATAGATAGATTTTATTATAATGATATGTATATATGAGTAATTATTTTTACTAAAAAGGGCAAATTAAAGCTATTCAAATAAAAAAAAATGTTATTAGGTGTACAACTTTGCCGCTTTGCTTTTCCTATAGATGGCTTTAGCGGTAAGTGGTGGTCGAAATAAATAGATCATAGACGTCATACAATAAACTTGAGCATTTGTTAACATAATCCCATAGAAACATTAGTCGATTTGTGTCTGCATCATAAAGTTATTCTCGATTGAACATGTCAGTTTACGAGCCAAATTCTCGTCATTTGCGGGAGGTTTTAATTTTTTGCTTCAATATGAAGAAATCTGCGGCTGAGGCTCATTGAATGCTCTCAAATACTTATAGCGAGGCCGCTATTAATGAAAGAACGTATCGTGAGTGGTTTCAACGCTTCAAGAACGGTGATTTTGACGTTCAAGGTCATGCTCTGTATTTGGTTGGATCAATTCGGCGTAGTATATTATGAACTGTTAAAACCGACTGAAACAATCACAGGCGCTCGGTATTGAACGCAATTGATGCGTTTGAGCCGAGCATTGAAAGACAAACAGCTGCAATACAACGAGAGACACGATAAAGTGATTTTGCAGCATGACAATGCTCGATCCCATGTTGCGAAAGTGGTCAAGACATACTTGGAAACGTTGAAATGGGAAGTCCTACCCCACCGTATTCTCCAGACGTTGCTCCCTCTGACTATCACTTGTTTCGATCAATGGCACACGGCTGACCAGCACTTCTTTATGAAGAAGTAAAAAATTGGAATTAGAAATCATTAAACAACTTTTTAGATAAAAACAAGCTATTCTTTATATATCTTTAAGCAAGCTATTTTAATATAAAATTTAAATATGATTAATGTAAATATTATCTATATTCATATTTAGCAATTTTAAACATTTCATAAGTATACTGTAATACATAAAGAACGATGTACCAATCGTTGTTATTGTAATTATCCCGATACAAATTGATGTGCAATACGATTAAATAAAAATATTTTTCTTGATCGATGAAATATTTCGTCGTAATGAAATAATCGAAATATTCAAATTCGTCGATAAATCAACGACAGCCATATTCCATCAAAATTGAGTGATAATATTAATAGATAATTGCGCAAAATTCAACTATTAAAAAGCAATAAAAAGGAATTATTTAAATTCTTTAGAACGTAATTTTTTTAAATTGTTTTATGTATGTACACAATATTCTCTGTGTATTAATAAGTATTTTTTTATTTTATTCGATTTATAAACTTGCTATTCAACACAAATGCATCTGAAAATATATGGATATGAAATATCATGGGTGACTGAAAAGCGATCTCTGCCTCTATTGTGCATGCTCAGACACATCCGTCTCCAATGTTTTTAGATTCGATTAATTCACCTATTCCTATTTATCTATTGGCTCCTGGAGTTTTCTCTTCAGAGCTTCGATTCGTGCGCTGATTATGAGGTAATATAAACGCAAAACTTAATAAAATATTTCTTACCTGTAATTAAAACTGTAAAACGTTTCACAATACAATCACATTTATTTATAGCGATTCCATTTTTGTCCTTTAATTCATTACATATATTCAAGCTGTACCCATAAATCCTTTATCTATCATTTTGTACATTATTTTTGTATATACCAAAGATATATTTTAATAAAAACAAAATTTTGATAAAAAAATTTATTAACAAAAAAATGTATCCTATTTGATAGATACTTTGTATCAACTCACCTTCGATGTTAAAATAGAATACATTATACTTTATTATAAAAATAATGAAGAATAATATGGAAGACACAATTTTTGTGATAAGGTCCGAAGTACATTTTAATGTTAGAAATACTGTCAGATGCAAGTATTAGGTGTACAACTTTGCTTCCGCCGTTTTCTTATAGATGCTTTATCTTCTTATAGATGCTTTAGCGGTAAGTGGTGGTCGAAATAAATAGATCATAGACGTCATACAATAAACTTGGGCATCTGTCAACATAACCCCATAGAAACATTAGTCGATTTGTGTCTGCATCATAAAGTTATTCTCGATTGAAAATGTCAATTTACGAGCCAAATTCTCGTTCATTTGCGGATTTAATTTTTTGCTTCAATATGAAGAAATCTGCGGCTGAGGCTCATTGAATGCTCTCAAATACTTATGGTGAGGCCGCTATTAGTGAAAGAACGTGTCGTGAGTGGTTTCAACGCTTCAAGAACGGTGATTTTGACGTCGAAGACCGGCATAGCGATGGAAGAGAGAAGGTTTTCGAAGATGCAGAATTGGAGGCATTACTTGAGCAAGACTCGTGTCAAAATCAAGAAGAATTGGCACGATCATTGGGAGTGACTCAACAAGCCATTTCAAAACACTTCAAAGCCATGGGAATGATTCAGAAGCAAGGAAATTGGGTGCCGTACGAATTGAAGCCGAGAGATGTTGAACGGCGTTTGTTTGCTTGTGAACAGCTGCTTGAAAGGCAAAGACGGAAGGGATTTCTGCATCGCATTGTGACTGGGGACGAAAAATGGGTTCATTACGATAATCCCAAGCGCAGAAAATCATGGGGAGTTCCCGGCCATGCTTCCACGTCGACGACCGAATATTCACGGCTCCAAGGTCATGCTCTGTATTTGGTGGGACCAGCTCGGCGTAGTGTATTATGAACTGTTAAAACCGATTGAAACAATCACAGGCGATCGGTATCGAACGCAATTGATGCGTTTGAGCCGAGCATTGAAAGACAAACGGCCGCAATACAACGAGAGACACGATAAAGTGATTTTGCAGCATGACAATGCTCGACCCCATGTTGCGAAAGTGATCAAGACATACTTGGAAACGTTGAAATGGGAAGTCCTACCCCACCCGACGTATTCTCCAGACGTTGCTGCCTCTGAGTATCACTTGTTTCGATCAATGGCACACGGCCTGGCTGACCAGCACTTCCGGTCTTATGAAGAAGTAAAAAATTGGATCGATTCGTGGATAGCCTCAAAGGATGACCAGTTTTTTCGACGCGGGATTCGTACGCTACCCGAAAGATGAGAGAAAGTAATAGCCAGTGATGGACAATACTTTGAATCATAAATGTATAACCAGTTTTTTACAATAAAGCCTCGAATTTCGGAAAAAAACGGCGGAAGCAAAGTTGTACACCTAATACTTCAAATTTATGCAATCCATCAATTCAATATCATTGTATAAAATTATATAGAGACGTCTCTTTTACTTTCGTTGTCTCAATTTTTTATCTCAGAAGCCTCATTTACACTTTTGTCACTCGCTCCATAAATTTAATTTATTTTTACCAAGCTTTTAATATTTTTGCATGCAGAAGACCATTAACTCATTAAATTATTATTCTTAACTAATTTATTTAGTAATCAACATTTATATATAATATTTATATAATCAACGTTTATATTTATATAAATATTTAAATTAAAAAAAGTTCATTATATGTATATAATAAATATTATATAATAAATATATAATAAGTATATAATAAATATAAAATCAAATATACATAAAAAATTAAAAAAATAAAAAGAAAAAGATATTGTCAGAGTATACGGTTTAATAGTAGATGACAAGATAGCTGACATATTATTATACAATATTTAACACATTTGCTAAAAATATTAATCACGTAAATCAATTTTAAAAATTAATAGTGCTACGTATTGATATATAAAATGTAATTTTCATTTTTATATTAGGAACTTTACTAGATGTTCAGCATCAAATAGATTAAAATTAAAGACATCTCTCTCAAAGACTAATTGTATGTGTACTTTGTGAATGCGTAGACTAGAATGAAGTTGTAGCATTGAAAAGGAAGAAATGCGCCTGCGTAGTTTTTCTTCAAGTTATTCAGTTTCATGAGAAAGATACATCTGGCGAATTATCTTTAGCGTTAAATCGATCGCATAAATATTTAGAAAGAAATTGAATTAAACGCATTTGGATCTTATTAAACTTATTAAACTTAAACTTTTATTACATAATTAGGCACAATTTACGGAAATTGCGTTAAAATTTAGAAAAATAAAGATATAATACAGAATATTCAATTGAATGACAGACAAAAAGAAGACATTCGTTGATTTTTTCTACTTTCATAGTAATATTTTGAAGCTAACAGATAATGACACATTTAGAATATAACAATCTCAATAGAATTCTATTGCTTGCTGTCGGTTTATGGCCATACCAACAATCTAAATTTACCCGATTTCAATGTATTTTCTTGTATACTCTTCTGTGGACGGGTCTTATATTTCAAGTAAAGCTAGAGTATAGAAACATTTGACAGGAAAATTGTTAAATGCGCATCAGTTAACTAAATTATATATTATCGATAAATGTTAAGTTTAGTCGTCTTCACATCCAATCTTGATGAAATCCGGCTTATTCGACGCGTCTTTACATAAAAAAAAAGCATGAATCTGGCAGTAAAAAGTGTAATATTATAACAAAATTATAAAATAAATAAAAAATGAATAATACAGGTTAAAATTTAATAACTTACATTTTGTTTTGTGCTTGTCAACAGCATTTTAAAAGGGTCAGGTACAAATTGATGTTAATTTTTTTCATCAATTTATCTAATAATAATGTGTTTTATTCTAAATTTAGTGTTTTTATAAGAAAATATTATTATATTTTACATTTAATGTACATACATATTTACAATAAAATTATTATAATGATGAAATCGATATTTTTCAGGTACGATTTAAGAGACCGGTTGCTTAAATCGTACCTTTTGCAGCATGCTAAAAGATTTATAGAATTGATTTGTTATTGATGTAAATATATAATAATACGTGTTTGAAACATCAAGCTGCATTTTTCAATGTTCATTTATATACAAATTAGTTATCAAATGGAGAAATAGAAAATATAATAAGAAATAACTTAAGTAGTACACGTTCGACAACTCTCCATAATAATCATATTTTTTATAAACAAAACTATATTTTTATTATAAGTAAAACTATATATATTTTTATAGCTGACACCATTAATAACATTTAAACGTACTTTGAATGCTATCATCAAAGTGCTGTCTTCCGTATCTTTCTATATAATGTTTATAATACAGTATAGCGTATTTTGTCCCAAGATTAAAGTTGTAAGTTGAAATCTTACACAATAGTCATCAAATAGAATTAATCTGTCTATCAAATAAATTTTTATAGCAAACCTATTTGTTTGTATATGTTTATATAAAGATAAAAAAGAAATTAATATATAAGAAATTAATAAAATGATAGGTAAAGAATTTATTGATGCAGCTTGAGTACATACATAATAAATTAAAGGATAACAATGAAATTATTATTGTATACAAATATAGTTACATTGCTAAACGTTACACGGTTATACTTACAGGTAAGACGATATCTGATTCATTTTGCGTGGAATCACACATTTTCAGTTTAGTATCTAATTATAAACATTGTAAACTGTCGAGACAAAAACAATCGATTTTAGCATACAATTTCATCATATTTTCGTACGCTTGTATATATACGACTTATTACTTGCGTAAATTAAAGCATATGAGATGTGCATTTGTGATGAATAGCAAATATGTTAATAATCGAATAAAATAAAAAAATAGCTACTAATTTTATAATGAAATATTCTATAAACAATTCCATAATAAAACATATAAACAAAATAAGATAATCCAATCAATTATCCATTAATTTTGCAGTAAAATTCTATTTTAATAAAATTAAAAATTATTTTATAATGCATGCATATATGAAGTGATTTTAGATATTACGAATTTTAATGATAAATTTTTTTGCATTTTAGCATTTGGAATTTGTGCATTACTTATTATTATATATCAAATTTGGTATATAGCTAAAGTTGATGTGTCGATGAATACATCCCAATCATATCATATATTCTGTACTACTGTGATAGAGTACTTTGTTGATCAAGAAAAGTATTTCTATTGGATTCTGTTACATATGTACACAGTAATATGTACTGGATCGATTATAATGTTGGGAATAGGTACAATGCTCATTACATATATTGAGCATATTTGTGGAATATTAAAAATTGCTAGGTACAAATAGATCTAAGAGCATAATAATTTTAATTGTTATATAAAATTTAGGTAAAACTCTTGTTTAGAATAGGGGAGACCAGGGCATAAGAGGCAAATTGGCATTGCGTTCTGTTTATGTATTTATGATAAAGGAAACAATTATGTATTTATGATAAAGGAAAAATTATCGCAAAATATTTTTTTTATAATAGTTATAATTAAATAAATATAAATTTTATAATAGTAATCTTATTATAGATTCTTTTCTAAGTTTCATTTAAATCAAACAAGTATTACAATAGAAAAAGAAAAGTCTGATTCAAGAGCAAATAAGTAAATTTTTAGCAATTCATAATTTCGTATTAATGTTATGTAATCTTTCGAAAAGGACATAATATGAAATTATTAATTGCTCAAAATATGTTTGCGAAAGCAAATCTAAGATGTATTAATTAAAAGAAAAATGTTTGTTAGTGTACAATACTTTATTTTGAATAACAATTATAATTTATTATATAATAAAAATAATTAAAATTAGACGTGCGTGTGCAGGAATGTGATGCGTTAGCTCATATCATAAGAAAAGTTTAGGTTAGGTTAAGTTAGGTGTACCGCACGTGTGAATATTTAATTACAACTTAACTATAACAAAATGCTTTATATTTAATATTTTTTATTAAATAAGATATAATGAAAATAATTTACACTTATTTTTCTGTAACAACATTTTGCTATTTGATCATTGCAAAATAACTTTGAAAGATACAATTTATATTGAAAAGGATGTATCTATTATGTAATGTTTATTTCTATTATATTTCTATTATGCTTGTGTTTAATATAGAGTTTATTATATATAGAAGTACAATTTATACTGTGATATGTACCAATAATTTACCTCACATATCGGGGCAAGTTAACTACAATGCAGCATATCCATATTTCATTTATTGGAAAGAAACTATACAGTTTATAGAACTATTACTGGTATGAAAATGTAAAGAAAGCTTGTCGCTATCATATTAATATATCTTAATCATAATAATTAATGATTTAAAAAATCTAATGTTGAAACTGTGAAAACTGTACTAACGAGACCCGGACTCTTCTATTTCGAATCAATCACTTTACAATATGTTGTCAAACTCATGATCCCGAATATCATATAAAAGATTCTAGCTGTTATTTAAAAACTGATTAAAAAAGTTGATAATATGAAGATTTAATTTCATAATTTGAATTTTACAATTAACTTAAAAATATCACATTATTCACATTATCCTTATTGATATCATTTAATGAACATATTACATTGGAGTGGTGAACAATGTACATTTACTGTAAAATTTACAATATAAAAATGATAACTGCTCAAGAGACTGTGCTGTAGAATTTCGTCACTTTTATTTTCGTCGTTACAATTCTGCGAATTGCGTTATACAACAGTTTGTGCTGCAATACGCTAGAGATACTGTAGAGAAAACTTCCAATTTCTTTGGCTTATATAGAAGAGGAGACTTCGCTCTTCCTGCATCTCCACTAACAAATAAATATAACATAATTCAAATCGTATTTTTCATTAAAAACTTGATGTCATTATATTTCCAAAATCCAACTTCTGCTTATAAAACGAAATAATGTCTACAATTGTACAGTGCCACACATATACTGTTAGCACACATTTAGTCACATCTTATTTCTTAAATACATATGGTGTCAAAAAAACTATGTTCTATTTATAAAACTTTTTTGTTAATAATTTTTTAACGAGCGAAGGCTTTTGATTGTTCTGATTGTTACTTAGCAGAATATCTTTGACAACATGTATAAAAGGTAAAGTAATCGATGCGGATTGACTAGACAAGAGCTTTACTAAAATTTATCTTTATATAGTACACATTTATCTTTATATAGTTACATTAAAAGAAGTTAGTGTGGAAATGTTTTAGCAAAAAAATGTTGTATTACTCAATAAATGGTTATAAAAAAGAAACACATTTGCAGCTATCGTATTGAACATGCAGTAAATATTGATATTTCACGAAATTACGATAAACAAAAAATTTTAATGATCAAAGGTATAATTTCTGCCGTAGACATTCATCGTCAAGCTATGAAGTATGTATCTGCGTTTTTTATATCGTGTGATACATTTACTAATATTCACTAATATTTTTATTTTTAAGAATGACGAAGTATTTCATGACCACATTCGAAATAATGATATCTTGTTTCACGGGATGTGTAGTAATTTGTTTTAGTTTTAATTTGCATCAAGTAAGTTCATGGTTTTATATAATAATATATGGAGGTTGCAATGAAATTGTTACTAATATCTTTTTCTTACTAATACCGAAATTTTTATAAATATACGTATATTTAAAAGCAACAAATCAATACCATATATAAATCTTAAAAGCCGCTAAATAATTGTATTATAAAATGATGAATTCAAAACTATATATTTATAAATGCCATAACAAGAAAAATAACGTAAATCATAATCAAACATATTCGATTAAAAAGTATAATAACATTGTAGATATATATCATTAATGCAAATTTTTAGAACGTTTGTTTTATTAAGGACATCATAAATCAATTGCACATCACATTTGGCGACAGTTTGCGCACAAAAATTATTAACTACAGCTCGATTGCCAATAACATGCATTTTTTGAGGACTAATAAAAATTTCAGGAATTTAAGTCACATTTGCCTACATATATTTTTGTCTATAATATATGTGGGCAAACTGTATGTGATTTCGTTTTTGAAATTTTTATTTGTGCGCAAAAGAACATATAAGCAATCGAAGAGTAAAAAAATCTTAGTTGTAAAATTGAGTAAAATTTGCACGTTATAGATTGATAATTAAAACATAAATACATATGTAGAAGATTGATATTTACTATGTAATATAAAATTTTTCTTAGTTTTTCCAGATAGTATCATCTGAAAACAATAAAACAAATGTCAGCGAATCTTTATTATCATTTATATTTGCGTCTATATGCATCATACATATGTTTATAGCCAATTATATCGGACAGAATATAATCGACCACAATAATCATGTATTTATTACTGCGTAAGAGAAACATTTATGTATAGTAATATATGCGATTATTGCTTTTTGCATTTGTTATAACAAACAGAAATTGATCTGCTGCATTTAAATTAGAACATATAATTAATTAAGAATTACAATCATAAGCGATTTGCTATCTGTATATTCAATTCTGTAGGTACAACGTTCAGTGGTATAAAACCCCATTATATATACAGAGAATGATACTATTTTTATTGCAAAGAAAAGCCAAAAAATTTTCATTAAATATTGGTGGAATATTTGATGCATCCATGGAGGGTTTTGCAACGGTAATATAATATTTTGGGGGATATTTTAATATACATTTACGTACTGATATAATAAAAATATATTTATAATTGCAGCTAATAAAGGCTTCCGTATCTTATTTTACAGTCATGCATTCTATACAATGACAAAATAAATATTTATTACTATTTATTACTATTATTACTATTATAATGAAAATATAGTTAAAGTCATTTTTTCAAGATTAAGATACAGATAGATATTTCCCTGTATTACAAAATAAAATTAAAGTTATTTAAATTAAAATAGTGATACTGTTTTCTTTCTGCATATTTGCATATCGTGAAATTTTTGAACTTCACATAGAAGACGTACACCCATAAATTACTTCCTCTCCTACATTCAGTTTTTTTATGCTGTTTGTTATTCGTACGCAATACTACAATACAAAGCGAGATTCATTTTGCAATAACTACCAATGTTTTATAATTTAATACAGCGTACACATCAAGTAAGATAACTATTCATTTTACAGAAAAATCGAGATTAATATTATTTCATACATGCAGTAAAACACATACAGTATACATAGAACAATTTTAGATACTAAGAATTTAAATAACAAATACTTTTTACTCCTTTTTAGTATTTGGAATTTGTAGAATGTTTATTGTTATAATATTAAATTTGATCATTTATAGTTGATGTCAATACAACGAACACGTCTCAATCATATTATTTACTCATTATGACAGAATACCTTGTTGATTAAGAAAAGTATTTCTATTGGATGCTGTTATATATCATTATTATGTATTGGGTCGATTATAATGTTGGATAGATACATTGCTCATTATATACATATTTGTGAAATATTAAAAATTGCTAGGTATGAACATAGATAAAGGAGCATAATAATATTTTAACTGTTATATAAAATTAATAATTAATAAATAAAAAAACGCATTTGCAGCTATCGCATTGAACATGCAGTTGATATTCCATGAAATATTACAATAAAAAATAAAATTTTGACCGAAGGTATAATATGTGTCGTAGACATTCATCATCAAGATTTGAAGTATATATCTATTTTTTTTACATCGTGTGATATATTTACTAATATTCACAAATTTTTTTATTTTTAAGAATGACGAAGCATTTCATAATTGCATTCAAAATAATGATAACTTGTTTCATGGAATATGTAGTAGTTTGTTTTAGTTGAAATTATTATTTATTACTAATACTGTAATTTTTATAAATATACGTTTATCTGACTGCAACAAATCAGTACTACATATAAATCTTAAACATTAAATAATATATAAATGAATACAAAACTATATTCGATAACAGTACCGATTAGAGAACTTAGTTCCAGTGGCCTTGACCTTGACGTATGTTGTCAAGATCATGACTCTGATTGACTTCCAACAGCCGTAATTCGTTATTATTTGTTAAAAAATTATTAATTATCAAAGTTAGTATTTATTTCCCTATTTAACATGAAGAATCAGATAATTTTAGATAGGGAGATAAGTATGAGAAAGAAATATAACTTTCCACGCGAAGTAATTTTCACTTCACCTCCCCTCTTGACAAGAGGAGAAAAGTCACCTTATTAAGGGAGCAAGTGAACTGAAAGCCGCTTCGCGTGGAAAGTCAAATGTCCCTTGGCAGAAGGGAAATGGGAGGAAATTCCCTTCGCATGGAAAGTCATTATGTAAGCAAGAAAGGATATAGAATAGTTTTAATAGAATAGTTTTAATATTGTACGTAGCAGAAATAAGATAAAATGATTGAACAAAACAATATTGTTTCGTTTTCAAAAGAATATGTAAAATTGCATATTATAAATTATATACTTTTTCTTAATTGCAATTAGATTTGACAATATAAGACAATATAAGATTTATAACAAACAAATATTTTTATAACAAATACATCGAAAGAAATTTAGTATCATGTATACATACAAATTGTATTAAAAAAATTGAAAAATCATTTTTTCATAAAATCTCTCAAAAAATTTATTATCTTCTAATGGATTTTATTTTGTGTGGATTTTATTTTGATGGAATAATCTATTTAATAATTATCAATATTTCCACAATGATAGTGACTCTCACTGTATTGTACAAAGCAATTAATCTTTACGTCAATGCATGAGGACACGAATATTCACTTATTAAGTTTTAAATAAAAAAAAATTTTATATTGTATTTCGATTTGCGCTTCAAAAATTTTATCTCTTAAGCAAGAAACAGTTTTGCACAGACTTTATTTCATTTTCATTTTTAGCGAAAATCTTCTAAAATACGGTAATAAAAAGGTGAAAAGTTATGCATTGGCAGAAAGGTTAAAGCAAATGTACCAATCATCAATAAGGAAGAATAATAAATCTCTTAATATAGATAAAAGTCAATATTTATAATTTATTCTTATTTCAAAATCATTTTAAGACGTTGATATTATGTAATATTATATTAAGACGTTGACTCTGATTGATTTATAATATTATAACCAGAGTTGGAAACGTTACCTTAAAAAAATAATGCCTTAATTATAATTACTTTTGTTAAAAATAATTTGTTGTTTATTAGTTGTTTTAAAAAGTAACATGTTATCGTTATTGTTACTTAAAAAAATGATGAATCGTTACTTTTTCGTTACTTTTCAGGTTGAGTTTAGGTTTCATACGATATTGATAAAGTTAAGTTCATTTGACACGTTTTTGCACAAAAATACGACCAAATCTGGAAACAATCGTCAGGAGCTAAAATCAACAATTATGGAATTTAAATTAAATATTAAATGATTATTTACATTAGGATCCCCCTCCCCCTATCAATGATCTTGACTTTGACATATGTTGTGAAGGTCATGATCCTGAGTAACCTCCAACAAGTTTTAGCCGTCGTTCATTATTCATTAAAAAGTTATTCATTAAAATTATAAAAAGACTATTTAAATATTGTTTCATTTCTACTTGATAAAGAAATTTTCTGTTTCAAAATATATTTTACAATTTTCCACGCAAAGCGAGTTCCACCCCACCTACTACCTGTCATAAAGAGCGTATGACTTTTTATACTTTCATCTTCTCTTCTTCTTTATCAAGAGAGATTCTCTTCATTTAGGTACCTTGCTTCGCGTAAAAAGTCGAATGCTTCTTAGTGGAGAGAAAGTGGGATGGAACTCGCTTCGTGTGGAAAGTCGTATTCTTTAATCGATTCATTCCATACTTCTCTGCTTGCCTAGAGTTATCTGACACTTTTCATAAAAAAGGGAAAAATTACTAACTTTGACAGTTAATAACTTTGACAATTAATAAAAAATAACAAGCGACGGCTAAAACTTGCTGGAGGTTACTCAAAGTCTTAACCTTGACATATATCGAACATATATCGAAGTCAAAATCATTGAAGGGAGGGAGAATCCCATACGGGAGATCATGATCACTGGATAGAAATATATATATATATAGGTGTAAATATTAGAATAATGGTTGCTGACTGAATAGCTTGGGTTATGCCGCTTGGTGGAGATACTCCCCTAGAGACCTTCAAGCATAGTAGAAGGGATAACATCCCTTCAACCATAGCTTCAAGGGAGAGTCTGACAAATGTTCGCATGACAATGTATGGTAAAATGATCACTTCATCCTTGTTATTTACTGAATGTTAAACAAGAATGACATGAAAATTTTGTCATATAATGGCTGCATCAATCAAAATTTGAATATTGTTTTGTCAAACCCTCCCTTGAGGGTTTCCCCTAAATACTGAGGGCAGTTTTCATAATGTCAGATCTTATATTCAAGAATCGTTTTAAGTACAGTCTTAAAAAGTCACAAACCAATCATAGGCTTCAGAAGTTACAAACCAATCATAGATCGATTCTTATTTCAAAATCGTCTTAAGTAGTGTCTTAAGATGATCTTGAAATAAGAACAGATTGTGAATATCATCCTTGAAAGTTTGTTTTTTAAAATGGAAAGAGACAGGATGCCTAAGGACAAAGATGTACACAAAGAGCGGGTATTTTTGGGACAGTTTTAGTATATTTGCTGGCAAAGTGTAAAAAAAAAAAATAAAGTAGAAAGAAAAATACAATTACATTTTTTACAATAAAATTCTATTTGTTAAAAAAATTTTATAACATAATGTATATAAAATTATTGTACAACGTTATACTAAAAATTTAAATGATATCTTTATGCTTTTTAGTGTTTGCACTTGGTGCATTATTTAGTATTTTATCTTGCTTTGGTGGAATATAGATGATGTTGATATATTATTGAATACGTCTTTCCGCATTTAATTATTATATTGGAGCACTTTATCAGTCAAGAGAAATATTATTATTTGATTTTATTGCATTTATTCAATGTTATACTAAATACAATTTAAAATTAATTGTTCATTTGAACTACAATAACATGACAATCCGTATAACAAGAATATGAATAATTAAAATACAATATAAAAATCTTCATTGGATGTCCTACTCCGGTTATGTATAATTGTGAGTCTTATTCAATATATCATGTAAAAATCGTGTAAAAATAAATGTTTCGTTATTCGGAAAGGACTTGAAATTGTAAATACATTACTCTGCTTAATAGACATCAGCGGTTATCTTATTAAAGAAATCTTGGATGCAGTCGTAATATTTAAAACTAAAAACGCTTGAGCTAACAAATGATCTATTTTTGAGTATTATCTATAAACAAAATTTAAAAAACTGCATAAGTGATAATTTATAAAATACAAATAAGTCGCAAGCTAAAATAGTTATTACATACGTAAAACTTTTTACACCAAAATCCAGAAATGGTTATAAAATTAAAATTAATTAACAAATTTGTATATCTGATATTAACAAGTTATAAAAGGTAATAATTGATACTCAAAATTGTATAAATAAAAACATCTTTAAACCAAAACATATAATAGAAAATCGATAATTCTCATAAAATTTGCTTTTCAATATTTTCAGTTAGCATCTAAAAGTTATATCATCAAATATCTAAGACCACTGGCATGTGCGTTCATAATCGTTATATATATGTTTTTATGCAATTATTTCGAAGAGAATATAATAGTCACATAATCGACGTTGCGTAAGAGAAACATTCTTATAAGAGAAAATGTACGTCTTTTATAAGCTCATGCAACAATAGATGTATATATAAAAGTTTTAATGTATTTTATATTAAAGTTTATATGAGTTGAAACTAACTTAATAAAAAATTCATGTTTAAAATAGCGATCTGTGATGTTTAGAACAAAAGTTTGTATCACTCTGACCTTCAAAATTCAAGTACCTGTAAATTTTATTTTCGTTAAAAATAAACAAAATTTAAACTTAAATAAAGAGTTTTAAAGCTTAAAATCTCTACTTTTAAAAGGTTTCTATGTCTTTTGAATTTCTGTAAGTTTATATGTAGAAAATTATAAGATGGACAAAATAGGAAATTTTCTCTCTTTGTGAATCTGTCTCGTTTTGTGGATTTATTTGTATAAAAAAAAACTTGCAAATATTATCGACTTTCTAATGTAAAAGCTTAAAATTTTCCTTACAAATCGTTTTTTTTTAATGTTTCGAAGATTTTTATTATTGAGATATCGCAGATTAAATAAAAAGATTAAAAAAATAATAATTTATACAGCAAATAATAATTTATTAAATTTATTTCTGCGCTTCACAACCACGTGCGATTCGTGTATTTGTTTTTTTAAAAAATTATTTATCATGCAAGTCTGAAATTAGAGTAAAGAAAAAGTGTATTTTGATTTTAATTGCTCATAACTCCGTTAAGAATCAGCGACTGCAATTCAAAAAATAGATTCCTAAAGCTGAAGTTTTGTTCTATCAAATAATATATAATCATCAATTTGATTTAAAAAATTTAAAAATACATAGACATAATAAAAACGAAGTAGCACTACGAATTTTTGTTCTAACCTGATATTAACATTTAATTCCGTAGATGCAATGTTCAGTCGTACAGAACTCCGTTACATATTCAGAAAAAAATATTATTCCTCTTACAAAAAGGATTCAAAGAATTAATTTTAAATATCGGTAGTACGTTTAATGCATCTTTGGAAGATTTCGCTACGGTAATATTTTGTAATAATATATTATAATATGTATATTTTAGCAACACCACTTTAAATACATATGGATGAAAAAAGAATATTTATAATTGCAGCTAATGGAAATTTTAATATCTTATTTCACCGTCATATATTCTTTGCGGTAACGAAACAAATATTAATTTAATATTATTATTATAGTGATCATGGAAATGTAGTTATTATAATGATATTATTCACACTTAGAAAATAGATAGATTTTAAACATAATGATATGTATATATGAGTAATTATTTCTACTAAAAAGGGAAAATTAAAGCTATTCAAATAAAAAAATTGTTACTTCAAATTTATGCAATCCATCATTTCAATATCATTGTATAAAATTATATAGAGACGTAAACGTCTCTTTTACATTTCGTTGTCTCAATTTTTATATCCCAGAAGCTTCATTTACACTTTTGTCACTCACTCCATAAATTTAATTTATTTTTACCAAAATTACCTTTTAATAAAACTTCTTGCATGCAGAAGATCATTATTAACGCATTAAATTATTATTCTTAACTAATTTATTTTGTAATCAACATTTATATAAATGTAAAACATTTATATAAATATTTAAATTAAAAAATTTCATTGTATGTGTATATAATAAATAATAAATCAAATATACATAAAAAATTAAAAAATAAAAAAGGAAAGATATTGCCAGTAGAGTATACGGTTTAATAATAGATGATAAGATAGCTGACATATTAATATTTAACATATTTGCTAAAAATATTAATCATGTAAATCACAATTTTAAAAATTAATAGTGCTACGTATTGATATATAGAATGCAATCATTTTTATATTAGAAATTTTATAGATATGTTCAGCAATCAAATAGATTAAAGTTAAAGACATCTCTCTCAAAGACTAATTGTATGTGTACTTTGTGAGTGCGTAGACTAGAATGAAGTTCTAGCGTTGAAAAGGAAGAAATGCGCCTGCGTGGTTTTTCTTCAAGTTACTCAGTTTCATGAGAAAGATACATCTGGCGAATTATCTTTAGCGTTAAATCGATCGCATAAATATTTAGAGAGAAATTGAATTAAACGCATTTGGATCTTATAAACTTTTATTACATGATTAGGCATCACAATTTACGGAAATTGCGTTAAAATTTAGAAAAATAAAGATATAATACAGAATATTCAATTGAATGACAGAAAAAAAGAAGGCATTCGTCGATTTCTTTCATAATAATATTTTGAAGCTAACAGAGAAATGACACGTTTAGAATATAGCAATCTCAATAGAATCCTATTGCTTGCTATTGGTTTATGGCCGTACCAACAATCTAAATTTACCCGATTTCAATGTATTTTCTTGTATACTCTTCTGTGGACGGGTATTATATTTCAAGTAAAGCTAGAATATAGAAACAATTGACAGGAGAGTTGTCAAATGGCCACCGGTTGACTAAATTGTATATTATCGATAAATGTTAAGTTTAGTCGTTTTCACATTCAATCTTGATGAAACCAGGCTTATTCGATGCGACTTTACATTAAAAAACGAATGAATCTGGCAGTAAAAAAGTGTAATATTGTAATAAAATTACAAAATAAATAAAAAATGAATACAGGTTAAAATTTAATAAGTTACATTTTGTTTTGTGTTTGTCAACAGCATTTCAAAAGGGTCAGGTATAAATTGATGTTAATTTTTTTCATCAATTTAGCTAAAAATAATGTATCTAATAATGTATTTTATTCTAAATTTAGTATTTTTATAAGAAAAGATTATTATATTTTATGTTTAATGTACGTAAATATTTGCAATAAAATTATTATAATGATTAAATCGGTATTTTTCAGATACGATTTAAGAGACTGATTGCTTAAATCGTACTTTTTGCAGCACGCTACAAGCATGCTTTTTTATAAAATTGATTTGTTATTGATGTAAAGATATAATAATACGTGTTTGAAGCATCAAGCTGCATTTTTCAATGTTGATTTATATATAAATTAGTCAAATGAAGAAATAGAAAATATAATAAGAAATAACTTAAGTAGTACACGTTCGACAACTCTCCATAATAATCATATTTTTTATAAACAAAACTATATTTTTATTATAAGTAAAACTATATTTATATAGCTGACACCATTAATAACATTTAAACGGACTTTGAATGCTATCATCAAAATGCTGTCTTCCGTATCTTTCTACATAATGTTTATAATACAGTATAGCGCATTTTGTCTCAAGATTAAAGTTGTAAGTTGATACTTACACAATAGAATCAAATAGAATTAATCTGTCTATCAAATAAATTTTTATAGCGAACCTATTTGTTTGTATATTTTTATACAAAGATAATATAAGAAATTAATAAAATGATAGGTAAAGAATTTATTGATGCAGCTTGAGTACATACATAATAAATTAAAGGATAACAATGAAATTATTATTGTATACAAATATAGTTACATTGCTAAACGTTACACGGTTATACTTACAGGTAAGACGATATCTGATTCATTTTGCGTGAATCACACATTTTTAGTTTAGTATCTAATTATAAACATTGTAAACTGTCGAGACAAAAAAAATCGATTTTAGCATATAATTTCATCATATTTTCGTACGCTTGTATGTATATGACTTATTACTTGCGTAAATTAAAGCATATGAGATGCATTTGTGATGAATAGCAAATATGTTAATAATCGAATAAAATAAAAAAATAGCTACTAATTTTATAATGAAATATTCTATAAAAAATTCCATAATAAAACATATAAACAAAATAAGATAATCCAATCAATTATCCATTAATTTTGCAGTAAAATTCTATTTTAATAAAATTAAAAATTATTTTATAATGCATGCATATATGAAGTGATTTTAGATATTACGAATTTTAATGATAAATTTTTTTGCATTTTAGCATTTGGAATTTGTGCATTACTTATTATTATATATCAAATTTGGTATATAGCTAAAGTTGATGTGTCGATGAATATATCCCAATCATATCATATATTCTGTACTACTGTGATAGAGTACTTTGTTGATCAAGAAAAGTATTTCTATTGGATTCTGTTACATATGTACACAGTAATATGTACTGGATCGATTATAATGTTGGGAATAGGTACAATGCTCATTACATATATTGAGCATATTTGTGGAATATTAAAAATTGCTAGGTACAAATAGATCTAAGAGCATAATAATTTTAATTGTTATATAAAATTTAGGTAAAACTCTTGTTTAGAATAGGGGAGACCAGGGCATAAGAGGCAAATTGGCATTGCGTTCTGTTTATGTATTTATGATAAAGGAAACAATGGAAAAATTACCGCAAAATATTTTTTTTATAATAGTTATAATTAAATAAATATAAATTTTATAATAGTAATCTTATTATAGATTCTTCTCTAAGTTTCATTTAAATCAAACAAGTATTACAATAGAAAAAGAAAAGTCTGATTCAAGAGCAAATAAGTAAATTTTTAGCAATTCATAATTTCGTATTAATGTTATGTAATCTTTCGAAAAGGACATAATATGAAATTATTAATTGCTCAAAATATGTTTGCGAAAGCAAATCTAAGATGTATTAATTAAAAGAAAAATGTTTGTTAGTGTACAATACTTTATTTTGAATAACAATTATAATTTATTATATAATAAAAATAATTAAAATTAGACGTGCGTGTGCAGGAATGTGATGCGTTAGCTCATATCATAAGAAAAGTTTAGGTTAGGTTAAGTTAGGTGTACCGCACGTGTGAATATTTAATTACAACTTAACTATAACAAAATGCTTTATATTTAATATTTTTTATTAAATAAGATATAATGAAAATAATTTACACTTATTTTTCTGTAACAACATTTTGCTATTTGATCATTGCAAAATAACTTTGAAAGATACAATTTATATTGAAAAGGATGTATCTATTATGTAATGTTTATTTCTATTATATTTCTATTATGCTTGTGTTTAATATAGAGTTTATTATATATAGAAGTACAATTTATACTGTGATATGTACCAATAATTTACCTCACATATCAGGGCAAGTTAACTACAATGCAGCATATCCATATTTCATTTATTGGAAAGAAACTATACAGTTTATAGAACTATTACTGGTATGAAAATGTAAAGAAAGCTTGTCGCTATCATATTAATATATCTTAATCATAATAATTAATGATTTAAAAAATCTAATGTTGAAACTGTGAAAACTGTACTAACGAGACCCGGACTCTTCTATTTCGAATCAATCACTTTACAATATGTTGTCAAACTCATGATCCCGAATATCATATAAAAGATTCTAGCTGTTATTTAAAAACTGATTAAAAAAGTTGATAATATGAAGATTTAATTTCATAATTTGAATTTTACAATTAACTTAAAAATATCACATTATTCACATTATCCTTATTGATATCATTTAATGAACATATTACATTGGAGTGGTGAACAATGTACATTTACTGTAAAATTTACAATATAAAAATGATAACTATGCTCAAGAGACTGTGCTGTAGAATTTCGTCACTTTTATTTTCGTCGTTACAATTCTGCGAATTGCGTTATACAACAGTTTGTGCTGCAATACGCTAGAGATACTGTAGAGAAAACTTCCAATTTCTTTGGCTTATATAGAAGAGGAGACTTCGCTCTTCCTGCATCTCCACTAACAAATAAATATAACATAATTCAAATCGTATTTTTCATTAAAAACTTGATGTCATTATATTTCCAAAATCCAACTTCTGCTTATAAAACGAAATAATGTCTACAATTGTACAGTGCCACACATATACTGTTAGCACACATTTAGTCACATCTTATTTCTTAAATACATATGGTGTCAAAAAAACTATGTTCTATTTATAAAACTTTTTTGTTAATAATTTTTTAACGAGCGAAGGCTTTTGATTGTTCTGATTGTTACTTAGCAGAATATCTTTGACAACATGTATAAAAGGTAAAGTAATCGATGCGGATTGACTAGACAAGAGCTTTACTAAAATTTATCTTTATATAGTACACATTTATCTTTATATAGTTACATTAAAAGAAGTTAGTGTGGAAATGTTTTAGCAAAAAAATGTTGTATTACTCAATAAATGGTTATAAAAAAGAAACACATTTGCAGCTATCGTATTGAACATGCAGTAAATATTGATATTTCACGAAATTACGATAAACAAAAAATTTTAATGATCAAAGGTATAATTTCTGCCGTAGACATTCATCGTCAAGCTATGAAGTATGTATCTGCGTTTTTTATATCGTGTGATACATTTACTAATATTCACTAATATTTTTATTTTTAAGAATGACGAAGTATTTCATGACCACATTCGAAATAATGATATCTTGTTTCACGGGATGTGTAGTAATTTGTTTTAGTTTTAATTTGCATCAAGTAAGTTCATGGTTTTATATAATAATATATGGAGGTTGCAATGAAATTGTTACTAATATCTTTTTCTTACTAATACCGAAATTTTTATAAATATACGTATATTTAAAAGCAACAAATCAATACCATATATAAATCTTAAAAGCCGCTAAATAATTGTATTATAAAATGATGAATTCAAAACTATATATTTATAAATGCCATAACAAGAAAAATAACGTAAATCATAATCAAACATATTCGATTAAAAAGTATAATAACATTGTAGATATACATCATTAATGCAAATTTTTAGAACGTTTGTTTTATTAAGGACATCACAAATCAATTGCCCACATCACATTTGGCGACAGTTTGCGCACAAAAATTATTAACTACAGCTCGATTGCCAATAACATGCATTTTTTGAGGACTAATAAAAATTTCAGGAATTTAAGTCACATTTGCCTACATATATTTTTGTCTATAATATATGTGGGCAAACTGTATGTGATTTCGTTTTTGAAATTTTTATTTGTGCGCAAAAGAACATATAAGCAATCGAAGAGTAAAAAAATCTTAGTTGTAAAATTGAGTAAAATTTGCACGTTATAGATTGATAATTAAAACATAAATACATATGTAGAAGATTGATATTTACTATGTAATATAAAATTTTTCTTAGTTTTTCCAGATAGTATCATCTGAAAACAATAAAACAAATGTCAGCGAATCTTTATTATCGTTTATATTTGCGTCTGTATGCATCATATACATGTTTATAGCCAATTATATCGGACAGAATATAATCGACCACAATAATCATGTATTTATTACTGCGTAAGAGAAATATTTATGTATTGTAATATGTGCGATTATTGCTTTTTGCATTTGTTATAACAAACAGAAATTGATCTGCTGCATTTAAATTAGAACATATAATTAATTAAGAATTACAATCGTGGGTAAGCGATTTGCTATCTGTATATTCAATTCTGTAGGTACAACGTTCAGTGGTATAAAACCCCATTATATATACAGAGAATGATACTATTTTTATTGCAAAGAAAAGCCAAAGAATTTTCATTAAATATTGGTGGAATGTTTGATGCATCCATGGAGGGTTTTGCAACGGTAAAATAATATTTTGGGGGATATTTTAATATACATTTACGTACTGGTATAATAAAAATATATTTATAATTGCAGCTAATAAAGGCTTCCGTATCTTATTTTACAGTCATGCATTCTGCACAATGACAAAATAAATATTTATTAATTTATTACTATTACAATGAAAATATAGTTAAAGAAAAAGAATGATTGCTTCGAAAATAATAGATTCATTTTTTCAAGATAGAGTACAGATAGATATTTCCCTGTATTATAAAATAAAATTGAAGTTATTTAAATTAAAATAGTGATACTGTTTTCTTTCTGCATATATGCATATCGTGAAATTTTTGAGCTTCACATGGAAGACGTACACCCATAAATTACTTCCTCTCCTACATTCAGTTTTTTATGCTGTTATTCGTACGCACTACAATACAAAGCGAGATTCATTTCGCAATAACTACCAATGTTTTATAATACAGCGTACACATAACGTAAGATAGCTATTCATTTTACAGAAAAATCGAGATTAAAATTATTTCATACATATAGTAAAATACATACAGTATACATAGAACAATTTTAGATACTAAGAATTTAAATAACAAGTACTTTTTATTCCTTTTTAGTATTTGGAATTTGTAGAATGTTTATTGTTATAATATTAAATTTGATCATTTATAGTTGATGTCAATACAACGAACACGTCTCAATCATATTATTTACTCATTATGACAGAATACCTTGTTGATTAAGAAAAATATTTCTATTGGATGCTGTTATATATGTACACATCATTATTATGTATTGGGTCGATTATAAAGTTGAATAGATACATTGCTCATTATATACATATTTGTAAAATATTAAAAATTGCTAGGTATGAACGTAGATATAGGAGCATAATAATATTTTAACTGTTATATAAAATTAATAATTAATAAATAAAAAAAACCCGTTTGCAGCTATCGCATTGAACATGCAGTTGATATTCCACGTTGATATTCCATGAAATATTACAATAAAAAATAAAATTTTGACCGAAGGTATAATTTGTGCCGTAGACATTCATCATCAAGATTTGAAGTATGTATCTATGTTTTTTTACATCGTGTGATACATTTACTAATATTCACTAATTTTTTTATTTTTAAGAATTACGAAGCATTTCATAATTGCATTCAAAATAATGATATCTTATTTCATGGAATATGTAGTAGTTTGTTTTAGTTGAAATTATTATTTATTACTAGTACTGTAATTTTTATAAATATACGTTTATCTGACTGCAACAAATCAGTACTACATATAAATCTTAAACATTAAATAATATATAAATGAATACAAAACTATATTCGGTAACAGTATCGAGTAGAGAACCTAGCTCCAGTGACTTGATCTTGATGTATGTTGTCAAGATCATGACGTTGACTTCCAATAGTCATAATTCATTATTATTTGTTAAAAAGTTATTAATAGTCAAAGTTATTATTTATTTTCCTGTTTAACGTGAAGAGTCAGATAATTTTAGATAGGGAGAAAAGTATGAGAAAGAAATATAACTTTTCACGAAGTAATTTTCACTTCACCTCCCCTCTTGACAAGAGGAGAAAAGTCACCTTACTAAGGGAGCAAGTGAACTGAAAGCCGCTTCGCGTGGAAAGTCGAATGTCCCTTGGCAGATGGGAAATGGGAGGAAACTCCCTTGTCATTATGTAAGCAAGAAAGGATATAGAATAGTTTTAATATTGTATATAGCAGAAATAAGATAAAACGATTGAACAATATTGTTTCGTTTCCAAAAGAATATGTAAAATTGCATATTATAAATTATATACTTTTTCTTAATTGCAATTAGATTTGACAATATAAGACAATATAAGATTTATAACAAACAAATATTTTTATAACAAATACATCGAAAGAAATTTAGTATCATGTATACATACAAATTGTATTAAAAAAATTGAAAAATCATTTTTTCATAAAATCTCTCAAAAAATTTATTATCTTCTAATGGATTTTATTTTGTGTGGATTTTATTTTGATGGAATAATCTATTTAATAATTATCAATATTTCCACAATGATAGTGACTCTCACTGTATTGTACAAAGCAATTAACCTTTACGTCAATGCACGAGGACATACGAATATTCACATATTAAGTTTTAAATAAAAAAAATTTTATATTGTATTTCGATTTGCGCTTCAAAAATTTTATCCCTTAAGCAAGAAACAATTTTGCACAGACTTTATTTCATTTTCACTTTTAGCGAAAATCTTGTAAAACACGGTGTAAAAAGGTGAAAAATTATTCATTGGCAGAAAGGTTAAAGCAAATGTACAATCATTAAGGAAGAGTAATAAATCTCTTAATGTAGATAAAGGTCGATATTTATAATTCATTCTTATTTCAAAATCATTTTAAGACGTTGATATTATGTAACATATTAAGACGTTGACATTCTGATTGATTTATAATATTATAACCAGAGTTGGAAACGTTATCTTAAAAAAATAATGCCTTAATTACAGTTACTTTTTGTTAAAAATAATTCGTTGTTTATTAGTTGTTTATTTTAAAAAGTAACACGTTATCGTTACTATTACTTAAAAAAATGATGAATCGTTTTTTCGTTACTTTGACTACATATATCAAAGTCAAAATCATTGGGGGGAGGGAGAATCCCATAGGGGAGATCATGATCAGTGGACTATAGGGTAAATATTAGAATAATCGAGGTTAAAAAACAAAACATGCGAGACACGCGTAACGTGTCTAAACACGCAGCAATGATTGCTGCTCAATCTGCTGTAACATCTTGTTGCGACACACATCTATATGATAGAAGTTGAGCTACAATTTTTAAAAATCGTACACCTAATATTATAATATAAATATAATATAAATATTTTTATTCTTAAAGTTTTTGTTTTACAATCATATATGATTGTCTGAGATATTTGATTTCTGTTTAGATAATACAATTTTTATACTTAATAAAGTCCAACAAATTTTTTTTGTTTGTCTTTGTTATTGTATATTGTTAATGTTTTTAAAAAAGGAACGGATGGGAGATAGGTTAACCACAGCATGAGGGTGTGACTCATTTAGATTGCGTTCGGAAACATTACACGAGTGTGTCTCCATGTATCATCTTATCCTTGTTTAACATTGGATGAACAAACAAGGATAAAATGATACGCGCATTCGAATGATGTTTCCGCACGCAGTTCATGTGATTCTTATATATAATACTTACCAATATTTCATTTCTTTAAAGAGATTTACCTCAATGATAAATGTTATAAGTTTATTTCCCTCGTATCTAATCTCGATAAAACTAGGCTCATTCGATGTGTTTTTGCACAAAATGAACGAATTTAGCAAAAGGAAGCACATTGTTCTGCAAAGCGAATGTATTGTGTTTAAAATATATTTTTATGAAAGTTTTATTAATATGTAGCCAAAGATAAACTTAAAACATTAATTTTCATTTTAATCATTTTTGTTAGTCAAATTACTTTATAACATTAATCACCTTACTCCGGTCTCGGGACTAATTGAATCAGATGGAACACATTAGAAAATGCATTTTTTTTTCACATTATCAGTTTCCCTTTATTATTAAAATATTATTAGATAATCAAATGTATGTAGTAATTGATGCAGAATTTATTTTTTTGATAAATCTCTTAGTTACTAAATATTGTTTTTAGACATTAATTAAATCATTATTAAGAATATATTTCAAGATTCATTTGCAGTACTGAAAATCTGTAGTATATATATGTAATGTAAATACAAATTTCAATTTTCAATTCTCATAGAATGCAGTCTAAAATATAAAATATAAAATATTTGTTAAGAAATAAAAATGAGAAAATAAACATTTTATAATTGTATTATATATAATAAAGGATTATTATAAATAATAATATAATATATTAATCCTTTATTATATAATCCTTTAGTATACAAAAAATTACAAAAAAATGTTAAATTGCAAATATTTATGCAAACATTAAAAAAAATTTTAAGTATTTTATTTATTATAACGATGACACAATTTGGATAACTAAAAGTGTATTTTCAAGGAAAAAAGCGAAACATCTTTCAGCTAGTAATATCGAGATATAATTCAATACGGCCATCCAATAAAAATTAAAATAACGATAAAAGGACTGAATCGTTACCGTTACCATCGCAAACAGAAAAAAGTAATAATCATTACCGAAAAAAAATAACGAAAAAATAACAGCACTACAAGTAACGCGTTACTTCTCAACTTTGATTATAACGATCTATAGACAATCTTAAAAAACAGTCTATAAGTACAAATTATAAACGTGTTAATGTATATTCATGTATTGTATTATCATTACATATCAGTGTAGACAGTATAGTTAGTAAGTGCTGTGTATCAAAATTTTAATACAATGATAAGAAAAGATGCATATCATATTACTGCACGACACGATATTATACGCGAATATACAAGCAACATTACATTATGTTTTTTTTAAGAATTAATATATTATATTATTATTTTTAATCACAAAAAATTGTGAAATTGTGTAAACATTATTTACTTGCAGTTGACACCATTAATAATGTTAAAATATACTTCGAATTTTCTTACCAAGACGCTGGCTAGTGTATTTTTCTGTATAATATTCACAGTAAAGTACTATGTATCTCATCTTAAAATTAAAAGTGTAAGTTGATGATTTATAAAATATCCATAAAATGAGATAATCTGTCATATAATATTTTTAATGTGAACAAAGATTATACTGAAATCCAATAACAGATTAAAAATGATATGATGGACCCTTTATATTATATATTTAATAATTTAAAAGATGAAAACGAAATTAATATTATAAAAAAATATCATCGTATTGCGAAATGTTATACAGTTGTGTTTATGGGTGAGACAATATTTATTGATTTCCGCCAGTAAATATTGGATTAGGGAAAAAGTCCTTTTACAAGTTGGCAAAAAGACTTTTTTAGCAATCCATATATTCTATTTTTTTTTAAACTGGCAAATTATATTACTTGATAGAGCAATGTTTCAACTTTAAGAATCTATATTTTTAATTGCGATAAGATTTTTAACGATGTTATGAGCAATAAAATCAGATCTTTTTATTGTTCCTTTTTATTTAATCCACGAATAAATGATAAACAAAAAATCGTAGGAATATTTTTAAAACCCAATTTTGTAGGAAAAGTTTCAAGCTTTTATGATACATAGTAGAAAATTTGCGTAAATTTTTTGGGCATGCTATAGACTTAAAAGTGAAAAGGAAATTTTTAATTTTTTTCAGCTCATTTTCAATATGTAAAAATTACAAAATTCATATAAATTCACAAAAATATAGTAATAACAAAAGTAGAGATTTCAAGCTTTAAAACTCTTTTTCTAAATTTAAATTTTGATTATTTTTAACGAAGATATTAACTAGGAAAAGTCTTTTTATAAGCTTGTGAAAGGACTTTTGCCTAATTCAATATATATTTAATTTAATATACAAGAAGTCAAGTGGAGAAAGAGAAAGCGATTTTAGTGTTATATGCTTTCATATATGAATATTTATATGAGTTATTATATAAATCTATTAAAACACTAATTATAAATCATAAATATGCGATAAATATTATAATATTTGCGATAAATAGAAAATATGTTTATAAATCGAATAAAATAGAAAAATGGTCATTAATTTTTAAATTTTAATACTATTCTGTATTAAAAAAGTACATCATAATATAACGTTACACATTAGGAATTTAAATGATACTTTTATGCATTTTAGCAATTATTGTTTGTGTAATGCCGACTTGTATTGTAACTCATTTTTTGTACATAGCTGACAGTAATGTACCGATAAATGCATCTGAACCACAATGTTTCATTATGGTGGTATACTTTATTAATAAAAAAAAATATTTCTATTTGATTCTGTTGTATGTGTACGCAATATTTTGTATCATGTTGATTATAATTGTAGGAACAGGTGCAGTGCTCATTACATATTTTCAATATATCTGTGGAATATTTAAAATTGCTAGGTAGGAACAGACATGCACACAAATGAACATTTTCTATAACAATTTAATAATTCATACTATTATACAAAATTTATTATATCTATACAAATTAAAAAAAGTTCTTATAAAAGTTCGGTTTACTGAAAAATTGTTATTTAAAAAGTTGTTACATAATTACAATGCAAACATTTATTCAGTTATCGTATTGAGCATGCAATAAATGTCGAAATTCATCGGCAAAATATTGCGTTAAAAAATAATAGTTTGATGACCGAGGGCTTAATTTGTGCCATAAATATTCATCGCCAAGCTATGAAGTTTGTATTTACATTAATAATATTTACATTAATAATATATATAGTATTTATATTAATAATATTCGTACAATACATTTAATTAATGATATTTCTTTTTTTTTAAGATTATCAAACAACTTTTTATTTATATTCGAAAAAACGTCATTTTTATTAACCGCCTGTTGTGTTATTTGCATAAGCCTGAATTTGTTTCAAGTAAGTTTTCAATTTCGTGTATGTATAATAATGAGAGTTGTATCAAAATTACGTGTTTTTAATGATTTCACATATATTACACAAATGACAAAAATAAAAGTTATAAATCTTCACAATAAAAGACAATAAATCACAAATGATGAATGTAGAACTAGATGCGTCTAGATGTTTTAACAAGAATAATAACATAAAGAATAAACAAACAGGTAATCTCTCACAAAACCTAGTGTTGCAGGTACAAATGTTATGTCCGCGCGTGCCGATATCGTGCCATTTTCGAGCAAATCGAGTTGAAGTTAAGGATGTTCTGGCTATATAGTCCCAGACAAAAATTATTTAAATTTGAAATTGATGAAATTCTATATTTTATAAATTAAAATATGCGCCATATCGTATATAGAATCTAAATAATGTCAATTAATGTGATATTTGGTATTATAAATGAATATATTTGTATTTCTGTCGGACTAAAACTTTTGGACGTGAATTTTCCTTGAAATCAACTGTAAGAAACGAAAGACATGCTACATATTATTAACATTTAAAGACATCACATGGTACTTAAAAATCAAAAAGATATGTAAATTAATTTTCGTACTATTGACATATTTTAAGCAGGCGAAGTATGTTGTGTCCTTATTCGAAATTTTGCTTTATTATCATTAATATTATCATTAATATCTTGATGATAAATTAGTAAATCGATATGAATTTTCTTTTTAGAAACGTTGCTCAATATTTTATTTATTCACAAAATTTTAGAATATTGCTTTTTTTATAATTTTATTGATATAAATGGAAATATGCTGCTGCTCGGTGGAAATAAATTACTGAAATCGCTGAAAACCTCTAAAATCTATCAATTAATTTATATAAATTATATTAAAATGGATCAACTAATACAGATTTCAACGCTTTTAGTGCTTTATTTCCATCAGGAGTATTTTACAAGAACTTATGCAAAATTAAATTGGATAACTCGTAAACTAAATAGAGAATCGACTTCAGGACTTACATAGATCTTCAGATAATAAAATAGAATCAATTTATTAAATTTTCGAGTTATTATCAGTTAGAACGTTAGCGCCAGTACATCCTTAAATCATCAGCAATACAAAGATTGAAGAGCACGCTAAGACGACGAACAATCAAACAGATGTTGCCCATAGATTTTTGAGCCATTACTACGGATGTATTTTGACCGCTTCCCTTAGGTCACACACGTCCAAATAAACTTGTCAAGTCTGCTTGTATAAAGCACTTGTGCGAATTTTTTTTTGAATGTGTATGCCAGAAAAGAATTGCACATTTATTTTGGCTTGCACAAATGACTTGAGCAAATACGAAAATTCATTTTATATGCTTACTCAAATGACTTGCACAAGTAAATCGGAGCGTATGTGGCACGCTTAAATTCTAATCAGAATGTCTGTTCGCTTACTCATTTGGACTCAACACCTTCGTTTTCTCTTTTTCCAATTTCTGAATTTATATTTACGTACTTTTAAATGTAAAAATTCTTGAGGATTTCAACGCGAAGAGATCTTAATTATTAAGCTTAATTCGTGTTTAGTCATAATAACAATCACTTAACTCGATTCGCTCGGAAACGACACAGCACGGGCATCGACACGGTACGGGCCAGACATAACAATATAATTTATACAAACTACTACTTTTAATGAATCGAAATTATGCCGAAATTTTAATAAGCATTATTAATAAAAATCTACGTAATTTTAGAACAACAATCATAATTTTATATAAAAATTGGATGTATTTATACTTGGGTTTAAAATGTAAACGCGAGCTTTATAACAATTTGCATTGTTTGTGTATAAAGTATTTATCATCTTAATTTTACAAATGAAGAAAATTTGTGTATTTATGGAATGATAGTAAAATATTAAAATGGTAAATAGTATTACGTTAAAATAACTGATCATTTAAAATATTTTTTTCAGCTCTTTCAGATAGCATTATCTAAAAATAATTTCTTTGAATTTATAAGTCCATTGATGTGTGTGTCAATAATCACTTTCTATGTATTTATTGCCAATAATATAGGGCAGAATATAATTGAACATAACACTCACATATTCGACACTGCGTAAGAAAAACATTTTTATAAGAGAAACTGTATGAACATTTTTTCAGGTTTTTCCTGAATAAACAATAGATGTATATACAGGATGTCTGGAAATAATCGCCAAATATTTCATAGGTAGATAGAGCGGACTAAATTGAGTCGAAAAGTCCTCTATCATTTTCTAAATTTCCCCAATAGTTAATGAGTTTATTAATCCTTAAAGATAGCCGAATACGCGCGCTCGCCCGGCCTGCGAAATGTATATGCCTACCGATCGCTTGACGCGCGAGCCTTGGGAGTTGGGGATTGGCTGGCAAGCGCTCCATGCCGCGCACATCGCCGCAAGCCTCCGTAACTCGAATGATGCGCTTGCCAGGTTATCCCCCCGCTCCTCTCGGCTCGCGTGCCAAGCGATCGGTAGGCGTATACACTTCGCAGTAGTATTCGGCTATCTTTAAGGATTAATATCTCGTTAATTATTGGGGAAACTTACAAAATGGTAGAGAACTTTTCGACTCAGTTTAGTCCGCTTTATCTGCCCATGAAATATTTGGCGATTATTTCCAGACTTGTATATGTCAGAAACATTGATGTATTTTATATTAAATAATGTATTTAATGTATTTTATATCGATAACATATAACTTGAAAATAATTAATAAAACATTCCTATTTAAAAATAGCGACCTATAATATATATATATTTCACTCCATAGGTACAATGTTCAATGGTACAGAACCTCATTACATATGCAAAGAATGATACTATTCCTACTGCAAAGAAGATCAAAGAAATTAACTTTAAGTATCGGTGGAGTATTTGATGCATCTTTGGAAGGTTTCGCCATGGTAATATTTTATACAATATCTCAGAATATATACAATATTTTATCAATGTCTATCAGTTTACACATGGATGCAATAAAAGAATGTTTATATAATTGCAGCTAATAAAAGCTTCAGTATCTTATTTTACTGTCATGTATTCTATGCAGTAACAAACAAATATGAATTTAATACTATCATAGTAAAGATGTAGATAATGAAAGAATGATGTTTTCACATTTAAAAAAGAGACAAATTTATTTTGTAAACACATAATATATAAATATGTATAATATATAAATATATTTATATTAAGAAAAAAATTTTTTTAAATAAAAAGAACATATTTTCTTAAAAGGACATTTTTGCAAATATTTGTTTTATTTAAGTAAAACTATTTAATTTTAAATAAACACATGTTATCTTAAGTATATTGTTATGTACTTTCACACACACACACATAT
>NW_017259553.1:128058-133533 GCF_001594045.1 Atta colombica
TATATATATATAAGTTTACTTTTATCGAATATAGACATTCTCTTATTTAATTAGGTTTATTCTTATTGGCCAATTTGTATCATATTGTTTATTTAAAGCTAATTTCATTTAAAGAAATAATTTTTCTGTACAAATAAATGTGCTGTACAGATTTTTTTATAAAAGTAGAATATTTTAAAATAAGAAAATATTTTTCCTGCAAATATGCAAAATAATTGCTCCTTAAATGATTTGAATTTAATTCTTTATAACTCAGTAATTTCTTTTAATGTACACAGATATTTATCTGTTAAAATACAGAAATTAATATAAGTAAAATTGTTAAAGTGTAGCGAATGTTCATATACTTTATATTATCGATAAATAAAATCTTTTACATGCTGAATTTATTATTATTATAGACGTATAAAAATTATTACACTTAAATAATTATATTTATATCAATATAAATAATTTTGTACATAAGTTCAAAAATTTCATTACTAATAGAAAATTAAAAAATTAAGCTATAAAAGTATTATACAGTGAATAATTTAATTATAGACAACAAACTTACAAATCAGTATTCGACACTTGCTTACTGAAAATATTAATTTTGTCCAACGCAGTCTTAAAATGTAATAACGTTATGTATTAATATTAAGATTTTAAATTATGAACTTCATCAGATAAATTAGGATATTGAAAAAAAACTAAAGGAAAAATTATATTCTTTCGAAGTGTATCGGACGAGTGCGTAAACTAGAATGAAGTCCTGGCGCTGAGAGAGAGAAAATGCGCCTGCGTGGCAAACTTACTTTCATGAGAAACTAACATCCGTCGAATTACCAGTAATATCAAATCAATAAGATAAATTCGTAATTTCCTCAGAAAGTTAAATTCAGCGCCGTTAGATCTTACACAGCAAACCTCTACACAACTAATTGTAATAAATTATGAAATTTATATACACCAAAGATACACATGAAAATATGAAATATTCAATAGTAAAAAAATGGGATTAACATACTATCAATGATGTTTTTAGTAATCTTCATAGTAATGCTTTATCGCTCGAAGAGAAAATGATATATCCAGAAATTCATAATAATCTTAATAAAATTCTATTGCTTGCTATCGGTTTATGGCCTTATCAACAATCCAAATTTACTCAACTTCAATTTATTTTCTTTTGTGCTATTTTGTCAGCAGGTATTATATTTCAAGTAAGAAACAATATAAAATTATTATATAATATAAATTATTGACAATCTTTCATTTTAATTTATATCTATCATGCGCGCAACATAATTTTTGTATCAAACGAAAAACCACAAAATACACTATATAGAGATTAACAATTGTATGTGTAAGCATTGATTTGTAACCATTAATACATGCCGTTTTTAAGAAATAATATATGGCATTTTTTAAAAATCATATTTATATGTGAAATTGTGAAAACTAATTTTTGCAGTTGACACCATTAATAATATTAAAATGTACTATAGACCTTGTAATAAAGGTGCTGTCTTCCGTATCTTTCTTCATATTGTGCTTGATAAAATATAATGCATTCCATCTTAATATTGAAATTGTGAGTTCATAACTTACCGAGTATCCATTAATTAGAATTAACTTGTCTATCGAAAAATTGTTATTGCAACAAACATGTTTTTGACATATACAAACACAGTATAGAAAATTAATAACATAATAGGTGAAGAATATATTCATGGAGCTTCGATATATACTCAATGAGTTAAAGGATAAAAACGAAATTGCAATTGTATACAAATATAGTTGCACTGCTAAACGTTACACGGTTACGCTTATAGGTAAGATTATATTATATATAATATATATATAATATTAATTTTGTAATAATATTTTTAGTTGGTAAATATTCAGAAGTGGTTTCTCAAATATCGTGTTTTTTTTTCAATAATTAACAAAACTAGTTGTAAAAAGACGTGTAAAAAGACATGTATACCATGTTTTAAGAGGAGGTTTGTGGTTTCTGTGGGAAAAATTCTATTTCAAACAAATAAGACAATTTTGTTTTTTACTGAAATGTAAAGTTTCTTTGTCTTTTACATTATCTATATTAGTCATAAGATCGCAGTAAAACATTTGCAAAAATTAAAAATATACTTGATTTCTGCTTCTATTAAGGAGCATTCGACTTTCCATGCAAATAGAGATCTATCTAAGTGAAAAATCACGCCACTGGTAGAGAAAGGGGTGGTATTCGCGTGGAAAGTGATCAAAACTTAGAACTTACAGTAATGGAAAAGAAATACGGTCGAGCTATGAGCAAGATCTAAAGGACATATCTTTCGATCCTCTTCTATTTTCTTTTGGCACAAAAAGGTGCGAAAAGAAGAAAAGTTACTGAGCAGGACAGGGATACATCTCCTCTCTCTCAGAACTTGCTCACATTTTCCACTCATTGGATAGGTTATTCCTTTAGTCCCCTTCCATTACTACACTGAAGAAGAAAGAAAAAGATTGATTGCTGCAGCAAGTTAGATGGTTAAATATGATACAGCATTTTTAATTGACAGCAATAGTTAAAAATTAATTGCTGTATCCACTAATCTTTTCTTTCAGTGTATAAGTTCTATGAAAGTCGTGCACTTAGACAGAGAAGAAGGAAAGAATAAGATGGATATCGTTTGCGTAAGATCACTAAATGGATCTTTATATTTATAAAACATTGAAGTGTATAGTCGCTAAAAGAGTTTTGTTCATTAAATTTGAAATAGAATTTTTTCTCACAAAAGTAACAAACCCCCTCTTAAAACATTGTATACACTTTAATTGTATTGTTTTGTAATTAGCTTTATAATTGAGAAAAAGCCAGTTTTTAGTGGAGCACATTTTTTTGAACATTTAGCCTTTTATCCATTTACATATGATTTATTATAAATCGGAAGCATTTGTCACTCTCTAAATTCATTGGAGATTTCACTCCGGGAAATTTAGAGAACATGTATATGCATCTGCGAGGAATGGCTAATAGATGGTGTTTAATAAATTAAATAAAATTTAAAATAGTTAGCAATTTTAAAATCTTATTCTATTAAAAAATGTTTTATAATTCAGCGTATGTACGTTAAATAACAATTATCACTTTTGCTGTAAAATCCAAGATAAGAATTATTTCGTAATACATGTGTACTGTATACATAAAACAACTTTAAATACTAAATATTTAAATTATTTTTACTTCTTTTTAGTATTAGGGATTTGTGGAACGTTCAGTCTTATAATAGCTCAAATTTGGTCGTTTATAGCTGATGTTAATGCAATGAACACATCTCAATTACATCATTTATCATTTATGACAGAGTATCTTGTTGATCAAGAAAAGTATTTCTATTGGATTCTGTTATATATGTACACAGTGTTATGTATTGGACAGATTATAACGTTGGGAATAGGTACAATGCTCATTACTTATATTGAGCATATTTGTGGAATATTTAAAATTGCTAGGTACGAATGGATCTATGAGCATAATAATTTCAACTGTTACATAAAATTTAAGTAAAACTCTTGTTTAGGATATTTCGAACCAATCACTTTAATGTGTTATCAAAATTTCGAACACCATCATTCAAAAGGTTTTCATTGTAAAGTTGTTTATCAAAAAGTTATTGATAAAAAAGTTGATAATATAAAGATGTCTAACTCCATTATTCGAATTTTACTTAGTATAAATTCGAATTAGTGTAAATGTTACATTATTCACATTAGTCTTGCTGATTTAATAAACATGATATATTGAAGTAGTGAACAACATGTGAATTTGCTGTAAAATTATAACATAAAAATGATGACTGCGCTCAAGTTGCTGTAGAATTTTATCATCACTTTTATTTTCATCGTTACGATTCTGCGAATAAAATCCTGAGATCGTAATTTTGAAGAAAGAGACTGAATATAAAAAAAAACAATGGCAGCGTTCAACAAAACATTTATTTTGCAACTGTTAGAAGTTTACTTCAAGATTGGATTATATTTACTTTTAGATGTAGAAGAATGATCCTATCTGATTAGACAATTTAAAATGGTTGCAAAACTGAATACAAAAGCGCAAATGAAAATGATAACGAAAATGAAAGTAGCGGCGAAAATGAAAGTGGCGACAATATTCTACGAATAATTTGCGCGTAATCAGCATTTTTTATAGTACGTTTTTTAATGCACATTGATTGTCATTATACTTTTGAATTCTGTAATGGTTATCAATAAAGATCGCAGCAGACTTTTGCGTTTCCAGAAAAAATAAAAAATTCTGATTGGTCAATTCTCTTATGCATTATGCTATATTATACAATAGTGTAAGATATTTCTTTATAAGAATGATCATTCTCTTTGTGAAATTTTGTTAATATACATAACATTTCAATGAAGAATGAGCGAAGGCTAAAACTTTTTGACTGTTAATTAGCAGAATATCTTTGATAACATATATTAAGGTTAAAGTAATCGGTGCAGAGTTCCACTAAACAAAAATTTTATTAAAATCTTTATATATTAAATTAAAAGAAGTTAGTGTGAAAGTATTTTTGCAAAAAAATTATATTACTCAATAAATTGATATTAAAAAAACATTTACAGCTATCGTATTAAGCACGCATTAAATATTGATATTCCACAAAATATTATAATAAAAAATAAAATTTTGATGATGGAAGGTATAATTTATGCTGTAGACATTCATCGTTATGCTATGAAGTATGTATCTATTGTTTACGTCATACGTAAATGTATTTACTAATATGTAATATCTTTGTTTTTAAGATTGTCGAAGCATTTCATGACTACATTCGAAATAATGATGTCTTTTATCACGGGATGTGTAGTAGTTTGTTTTAGTTTTAATATGTTTCAAGTAAGTTTACGGTTTCATATAATAATATACGAAAGTTGCATCGTTATGTTATTAATAATAAAAATAACAAATTAATGCCACATATAAAACCTAAACAAAAGCCACTAAATAATATGTAAATGATGAGTATAAAATTAAATACATATTTGTAAATGTCATTAGAAGAAAAATAACGTAAAATATAACCAAATATATTCCATAATAAAATATATAACATTATAGGTACACATCATTAATGCAAATTTGTAGAATGTTATTTGCCAAACATAATAAAGAATATTACAAATTAATTGTCTACAGTATCGTTTGCCTACATTCTACATGCTCTTTTGTGTACAAGTAAAAATTTAAGAAACGAAATCACATTTGCCTACATGTATTATTGTAGCTCGTTTACTTACATATATTTTCTGTTTTAAAAACACAAATTTTGTTTTAAAATATAAATTTTCTTTAAAACACAAATTCCCTGTTTTAAAACAAAATCCTTTGCTTTAAAACATAAATTCTCTGTTTTAAGAATGCAAATTATTTTTTAAGGTAATTTAATCTTAATTTTGTAAATATATTGTAAATAATTGTATATATATATA
>NW_017259553.1:133633-148871 GCF_001594045.1 Atta colombica
TTCATACATACAGGCAATTTCGTCTCTTCTTTATTTGTGCATAAAAGTGCTTGCTCGCAATTGAGCCTGTAATTATCCATAGGTAATAATATTGGGTTGTCCGGAAAGTTCGTGCCAATTAACCTATATAATTTAATAAATGTATACTAAAATTTAAATCTTCTGCGTTTCAATTTTCTTTCAAAATCGGCACGAACTTTCCGGACAACACAATACATGTATGCAATAATATAATAACGTGTAGGCAAATGTAACTTCGTTCCTGAAATTTTTATTTGTGCGCAAAAGTACATAGAAGCAATCGAGGTGTAAACAAATCTTAATTGTAGGAATTAGTAAAACTTGTCAGTTACAGCTTGATAGTTATAATATAGATACATATATAAAAGATAGATATTTACTGTGTAAAATTTGTTTCTTAGCTTTTCCAGATAGCATCATCTGAAAATAATAAAAACAATGTCATCGAATTTTTATTACCATTTTTACTTGCGTCCACAAGTATCTTATACATGTTTATAGGCCACTATTTCGGACAGAAGATAATTGATCACAATAATCACGTATTTGTTACAGCGTAAGAAAAATATTTATATATAGGAGTATCTGCGATTGTTGCTTTTGCATTTGTTATAACAACAGATATAGAAATTAATTTACGGCATTTAAATCAGAATACGTCAAAATTAGTTAGTAATTAAGAAATCCAATCTGAAGTATAAGCAATTTACTATTTCTATATTCAAATCTGTAGATACAACATTCAATGGTACAAAACCCCATTACATATACAAAGAATGATACTATTTCTACTGCAAAGAAGAACCAAGAAATTTTCATTAAATCTCGGTGGGATATTTGATGCATCCATAGAGAGTTTTGCCACGGTAATGATTTGTGAGATATTTAGTATCTATTTACATACTGTCACAATAAAAAAATATGTTTATAATTGCAGTTAATAAAGGCCTCCGTATCTTATTTTACAGTCTTAAATTCTACACGATGACAAAATATTTATTAATATATTATTATCGTGATAAAAATATAATTAATGAAAAAAAGATGATACGTCTAGAAAAAAATAGATTGATCTCTTAACATAAAGTACGAATAGATATTTCCCTGTTATAGAAGAAGAATTAAAAGTTATTTGAATTAAAATGGTGATACTGTTTTCATATTAAATATATACATGTACACTCATGGACAGAAAGATAGCGACATTTTTTTTTCGATGACTTTTGGAATATGAAAAAATTTTTAGAGTGCGATTCGTCATATATCGATGCGTGACGAGCGGTTATGACAAAGACGATATTCTGTAACTGTCTTTACACGTCTACCAACAGTTGTCGGTGTCATTGCGTACATATTTTATATGAAAAAGCTGCACAACGATACCGACAATTGTCGATAGGCATGTAAAATAATTACAGTATAGGAACTCAGCTGTCAAAGTCATATTGAATCGAATTATACATGGTGAAATCAAAAGAAACATATTTTGTGCGCTGCAAAAAAATACCAATTGGATATCACAAGATTAGCACAAGTTGAAAAAAATAAATCAATTAGATAAAACCTAATTCTAAATCTAAATCTAATCTGTAATTATTTTTAATGTTAAATTCATATAAAAGATGTAAATAAATTTACAAAATAAATTTATTTAATTGGTTTACTCTTTTAAACTTACGCTAATTTTTCTGCTATCCAATTGGTATTTTTTCACAGCTCACAAGCTACATTTCTTTTGATTTCACTTTGATTTTATATGACTTTGACAGCTGTCATAATCGCTCGTCACACACATCGATAGATGATAAATCACACTCTGAAAGTTTTCGAAAAGTCATCGAAAAAAAATGTCGCTATCTTTCTGTCCATGACAGTACATTGTAGAACTTTGCTTCACGATTAAACTTCAAAATTCATATGATATCACACACCTTTGTTTGCAATGTATATGCCAAATAGTCATGTGCGCGACACGTGTATGTACCACATAATCGTTTGTGCAATGTGCAGTACATAACATAATTATATAAGTAATGTGTGCGCTATGTGCATTAGAATTATGAATAATGCGTTATGTGCAATCCAGTTGTCTATGTAAAATAAACGTGTGCAAACAAAGCTGGGCAATTGTTCGTAGGCAAATGAAATCCCCCTTCTTCTGTACTAACAAGTTCGAATACAAACAGCGTAAGTTTAAATATTTTATATATAAATAAGATATTTTACATGTAGAATTTATTACTATATTAATGCAATAAATTTTTTTTTAATTAATATCATTCATTTCAACATTTATAAATATAAATATTTATGATATAAATTCCATTAATGAATAACATATATTAAAAAATTAAATAAAAGAAATAAAAAAGAAAAAAATATTGTTAATATTTGATACAATACATATGTAATAATCCTACCCAATTATCTTTCAAATTTTTATTATACATTTAAATATTTAAAAATGTTTCATTTTTTTTAATGTTCACAAATAATTCTCAAATTTTAGTCTCAATAAAAAATTATAAAAAACTTGCTTAGTAGATCATAGTAAGGTCTGATTATCTTAATAAAAATTATGACACTACCTATATTAAAAAAATTTTACACTACCTATATTCAGTTGTATAAACGGTAATAAATTGATGTAGACAAAATGTATTATTCTAAAAGAAAATATAAAATTGCACATTATAAATTATATATTCTTCTTTAATTCCAATGGAAAATTTGTACTAAATAAATGTACAGATTGTAAACGTGAATCTATGTTTGTATTACATTAAATATTAATGTAGACAGTGTGTGTGTGTGTGTGTGTGTATCCATACATACATATATATATATATATATATATATATAAATTATATATATAGACAGTCAAGGTTGTATAACAAAACTTTAATATAATTAAAAAAAATATTTTTCCTATACAAATCAATATACAGGACAGTTTTTTAAAAAGTCGAATATTTTAAAGATATATTTCCTCCATATGCAAAATAATAAATTTTTTAATTTAAATTTAATTCTTTATAACTCAGTAACTTCTTTCAAAGTACACAAATATTTTTTTTGCTAAACAAAGAAGAATCAAGATATTGGTACTTCGAGTTTCTACAGTACCAAAACCAATATATGCATAACTGTTAAAATATTACAGTGAATGTAAATATACTTTATATTATCGGCAAATAAAATCTTTTGCGTGCCAAATTTATTATCAACGTATAAAATTATTACACTTAATTAATTATTTTTATATCATACATAAATATCGTTCATATATAAACATATGTTCAAAAATTATATATCGTTCAAAAATTCCATTAATAGAAAATTAAAAAATAATAAATAAAAAGGAAAGAATATTATACAATCAATAGTTCAATTATAGATTTACAAATCAAATTCGATACTTAATTGCTGAAAATATTAATTTCGTCAAATGCAATTGTAAAACGTAATATATATATGTGTAATATGTATTATTGTTATTATATTCAATCTATAAACGTTATCAGGATATGAAAAGAATTAAAGAAAAACGGTATTCTTTCGAAGTGTATCGGACGAGTACATAAACTAGAATGAAATCCTGGCGCTGAGATAGAAAGAAAATGCGCATGCGAGGCCAATAACTTATTTTCATGAGAAACTAACATCCGTCGAATTACCGGTAATATCAAATCAATAAGATAAATATTCGTAATTTGCTCAAAAAGTTAAATTCATCGTCGTTAGATCTTATATAGCAAACCTTCACACAACTAATCGTAATAAATTATGTAATTTAAAAATTACACCAAAAGACATGAAAATGTGAAATATTAAAATTCAGTCAAATAATAAAAAAAATGGGATTAGTATACTATCAATGTTTTCAGTTTTCACAGTAATACTTTATCACTCGAAGAAAAAATGATACATATAGAAACTCATAATCTCAATAATCTCAATAAAATTCTATTGCTTGCTATTGGTTTATGGCCTTATCAACAATCCAAATTTACTCAACTTCAGTTTATTTTCTTTTGTGCTATTTTATCAGCAGATATTATATTTCAGGTACAAAATAATATAAAATTATCATATAAATTACAGCGTAACAATCTTTCATTTAAATTGTTAATATCAATCCATATTAGGCAATTTAATTTTATGTCTAATGAGAAACTACAAACTATTCGCTATAGAGGTGCAAGATGTTTATTAATAATTGTATGTATAAGCATTTATATGTAATCATTAATACATGCTGTTTTTAAAAAATAATATATCGCATTTTTTAAAATCATTTATACATGAAATTGTGAAAACTAATTTTTTTGCAGTTAACACCATTAATAACATTAAAATGTACTTTAGACCTTGTAATAAAGGCGCTGTCTTCCATAACTTATTTCATATTATGCATGATACAATATAGTACACTCCATTTTAAAATTAAAACTGTAAGTTCATAACTTTTCGAGTATCCGTTAAGTAGAACTAACTTATCAATAAAAAAAATTTTTATTGCATAAAATGTTTTTGATATATAGAAGAGAGTATAGAAAATTAATAAAATAATAGGTGAAGAATTTATTGATGGAACTACAATATATATTCAATGAATTAAAAGATAAAAACGAAATTGTAATTTTATACAAATATAATTGCAATGCTAAACATTACACGGTTACGCTCACAGGTAATAATATTTATTAATTTTGTGATAATATTTTCAATTGGTAAATATTCAGACATGGTGTTCCCCTATAGTTCGCGAATTTTTTTCAGTAATGAATAAAACTAATTAATACACATACATAAAGTTTGAAGAGAAGGCTTGTTTTTGTGAGAAATATTTCAAAAACAAATACGACAGTTTTATTTTTTAAAATGTTAATGTAAAGTTTTTTTGTCTTTTACATCATCATTTATTACAATAGATATTAGATCAGAGTAAAACATTTGTAAATTTCCACGTGAAGCAGGATCTGTCTGAATGAAAAATCGTACGCCCCTTAGCAAGGGTAAAATTCGTTTCGTGAGAAAATCATGCTTCCCTCTAAGGAAGCGGAAGGAAAAATGGGATGGACGTTCATATGCATAAAATTACCCAAAAATGATCTTTATATTTATAAAGAAAAAAATCAAAATATATAGTCACTAATTGATTTTTGTTCATTCTATTTGAAATAGAATTTTTTCCCACAAAAAAAATCACAACTCCCTCTTAAAACATTGTATACACGGTTTTTCATAAGTTTTGTTCATTTCTGACAAAAAGTCGTGACTTTAGTTGATCTTCGTCTAAATATTTACTCTTTCATACAATTCTTTACTTTAATAATGATTTGTTACATGAATCTGTTGAAGCATTTGTCGCACTCTAAGTTTATTGCAATAAGATATCACTATAGTAAATTTAGAGAGCATGTATTTGCATCTGCGAGACAATGCTAATGTGTTTAATATAAAATTACATATAAATCAAATTAAACTTAAAATAGTTATTAATTTTAAAGTCTTATTTAGTAAAAAAGGTTAGATAATTATTGCGAAAAAGTTACACCTCGCCGGTAATCTCGACATATGTTGTCAAGGTCAGGATTCTTAATAACCTCCAACAGATTTCAGTTGGAGATTGTCATTCGTTAAAAAATTATTTAAAAAAGAAGTTTAAAGAAATAACGTCTCTTTTCTACTATATAGAAAAAATTCTCTGCTTTAAAATAAATTTTCTACTTTAAAAACGACAATTTTTTTTCAAAACATTTTCTCATCATTTTTGTTATTATATATAATAGCGCATAGGGAAGCACAACTTTCAAGCGACTCCCATCCCATCATTCCCCTTGCTTGATGGCGTACAACTTTCACCCCACTTCCATCCCACCACTCCCTTTGTGAAGCGTAAAAACTCGTGAAATAAAACCCATTGGAAGTCACTCAGAGTCATGACAACATATGTCAAAGTCAAGATTATCGGCGAGGTATTTCATCGGTATTTAATCTTTTCGCAATAATTATTAATATTTTACAATACAACGTACATATAAAATAAAATAGCTATCAATTTTACAAAAAAAAACCGAGATAAAAAAAAATTATTTCATAAAACATGCGTACAGTATACAAACTTACTAAGAATTTAAATAACAAATTTTTTTACTTCTTTTTAGTATTTGGAATTTGTGGAACATTCAGTTTGATAATATCTCAAAATTGGTTATTTATAATTGATGTCAATACAACGAACATGTCTCAATCTCATCATTTACTCATTATGACAAAATACCTTGGTGATCAAGAAAATTATTTCTATTGGATGGTGTTACAAATGAACATATTATACATTGGATCGGGGATTATGATGTTGGGAGTAGGTACATGGTACATTACATATATTGAACATATTTGTGGAATATTAAAAATTGCTAGGTATGAACGTAGACATATGAGTATAATAATTTTAACTATTATATAAATGGCTTTGACTGTTATATATGTATGTCAGTCTCATATGACACTTTGTGCTGTCAATATTTCTACCTGCTCCGCTCTGATTGCGTCTTCTGCGTTCAATTTCTGCGTTCTCTCTTGTGAAAAGTACTGCCTTTACTTATTAGATAACTGCACATTTTTCGTTTTATAATAGTCGTTGATTATTATTGCAATATCTCGGTTTTTATCTTCCAATTTTTTACTTTTGACGTTTTCGCGAACAGAATGTATTTCTGTGAGTGACTGACGCGATCTTTCTGCGTTTCGTTATTTTATTAGTGCGCTTGTACTGCGTGAAATGTGTGATTTTCATTTACATTCTTGTAATATTTTATCATTGTGTAATAATTTCTATAATGACGTAATAAATTTATGTTCAAATATCAAATAATCTAGCCGTTATATCGTTATTATTTGTTTGTCATTCGCTTCTGCCTTTGTTTAAAGGATAGACACAGATATAAATAATAATTTTGTTAATTTGCTGCGTGCCTTTGTTGTGTAATCCTACGCGTAAATATATGTATAATTGTTCTATACTGTGTCTATAATTTCATGTACTTTAGAATGAGTCGACGTGTTACAAATGTAAACGCTTTATTTCGTGTAAGCATCCTTGCTCTTCTGTGGCGCTGACAATTCGCGTTCTTCCGATAATTTTTATTGTTGCAAATTGAGCGTGAAATGTCGTTGCCTCTGCCTGAAGCTGTTGCTATCTTCTTAGTTTTTTCAGCATCAACGTGAACTGTCGTTGCCTCTGCTTGAAGCTGCTGCTATCTCCTTAATTTTTTCAGCGTCAGAGAAACTGATTGCGTCTCATCGCCCTTCCTCTCGTCTCTACCTGATGAAAATGACGGAATCACTTACAGAATCATGTCTATTTTGTGTTACATTTTGTGTCACATATATAACCGACGCGATTGTGTGTTGAGTGATTTCAATGTCAACATGCTCGGTCAAATTAATTATAACGCCAAATTCGAATATCGCTGTTTTTTCTTGGACAATTAATTGATGCTTCAATTTACTTAATATAATTTGGCAACCACCTTGGATCTTATTTTTGTCTCGAGTATTAATGTAATTGAGGAATACGGAGTCAGCGATGCGATCAGTGTGACCATCTTATCATCCATTTGATGCTGGCTATTCCGTGACTATATCGTCCTGGTCATGTGTCTTTCTCACATAACATTCATGCAATTAGGACTAAGGACATCGAATATGAGCTGGAGCTGGTCCCCTTTATATGCAGCACATATTGAGATGGTTTCTCTTTACTGCCTGTCTTACTGCAATTTTTGATCGATTCGCCCCGATTACTTGTAGGCGTGTTTCTTGTCCCATCGCACCGTGATCTGAATGGTGCAGACGACTCATTGAGCTGAAGAGATGTGCCCTTCTTAAATATAGGCGATCTCAGTTTCCTGCGGACTGGCGGCGCTACAAGAGTTTGCATACAATATTGCTGTTCGTGAGAAAAAATCCTTCGCCTCTACCTCCTTTACAATTGATTCTTCGCTCCAATTCTGGAGAAATCTTCGTGCCCTTGATAGTGTACAAACTTCCTTTTCTTCGATACTTCTGCATCTTAGAAACTCTTCGTTCCTGAATAATCAGTTGCTTAATACCTTAACTTCTTCGTCTTTTTCTTCTAACACTTCCTCTTCCTTCTTTCTTCCTCTCTTCACATTTCTTCGATCTTCAGTTTTGTTCAAATTATTCACAAGAATCTCTACAATATCTTTAAGCGCATTCGCTTGACTTCCGTTAGGCCTCTGGATCTCTCTAGTCGCATGCTTCTACTTCAATATCTTGATTTTCTTCTTTATATGTTAATTTTCTCTCTCTCTCTTTCACAGTATCTTTTTCTTCTCCTGGAAATATTGTTCTTTCTATTCCTAAAACTCATAATCTCTTCTCCTTTGTTTTTTCCCTATCTCGCTCCCCCCTTTCCTCTTAAAGCTGCTTGAGTATATCTGCTTTTCATAACTTAAAGTCTTTATCTCAAATTTTAATATTTCTCCTTCCTGTCAGTCTCGTTTTCGTCGATCTCATAGCACGACGACGAAATTGCTTCACATCTTCAACATCGTGCTTCGTAATATTGACAATCGCCTTACTTCCATCGTTACACTGGACTTCACAAAAACTTTCGATATAGTCAGTCATAATCTACTTTTAGTCAAACTCAAATTATGCGATCTTTCTCATCTTGCTCTCTCGCTAATCTGCTTGTTTCTTACAAACCGCAACAGATTCTCATATATAATCCTTTTCCTCCTATCTCCTCTACTCATGCCGTTCTCATTGGTGTTCCCCAGGACTTCATTCTCGGACCCTTACTCTTTAATATTTTTGTATCTGATTTTTTTAATGTTTCTCTGCTCTCCGAGCTTTTTATATATGCAGATCATATAATTCTTCTCAAATCCTTTCAATCCTTTGATGCTTTAGTAACCTGTTCTGCTTTGAATACAGAATACTTAAAATCTATTGCCGAATGGATCCAGTAATAATGCTCTGCATCTAAATCCTGCTAAATCATTCTTGCTGATTGTCGGTTCCTCAACATTGTTATCCGGTATTTAATCCTTCGACATTTCTTTTAATTCTATTCCAATTCTTCGCCCTTCCTCTATTAGATTCTTGGTGTCCTCTATTAGATTCTTGATGTTGATTCTTCGTTATCATTCGAATCACACGTGGCCATCAAATGTCGGGCTATTTATGCTTATTTATATCTTCTTTATTCCTTTTACCATATCCTTTCCTGCTCTCAAAAACTTCTCATTTCTTAATTACTTGTTATTTCTCTATTTGATTATACTGATGTCGTCTATATTCCAGTTCTTAATCAACATCTGTTAAATCATATACAACGTATCCAAAATTCTTGTCTCCGCTTCTCCTATTGTGTCCGTAAATACGATATCATATATCTCTGTATTACTAGAGATCTGGCTTAAGATTTGGCAACGTTATTCTCCACCTATGCTATTTGATACTTTCTTTCCTTCGCTCCAATACTCCTCTTTATCTGTGATATCTCCTTCAATTGAATTCTGAGCATCATTCATTTTTTAACCCTCACCAGATACCAAGATTATCTATCCTTCTCCATATCCACTAAGTTCCTTGTCGCTTTCTATATCTTTGTCAAATATTTATAATTCTATTCCTGATTCAATAAAAACCTCTCCCTCTCTGTTCTCCTTTCGTTCAGCTGTCTCGTGTTTTATTGCATCACTCACAGTATTTAAACGAGACAAATGTATAATTGATATATTTACGAGTGATGCGCGTATGTGTGTATATGATTTCAGTTATTAGTTTACCTTTTATTGCGTTGTTGTTTTATTCTGGTTTTGGTACTGATAGGCTTTGTAACAGCAATTTTACTGACGCCTAATCATTTGCAAGCAACTATTGTCTATTGTATTTATGTTATTAACTATAGTCAATTGTATCATATTTTATGTCTATTACTCTGTTAATATGTAGTCTTTTTTATATCGCTTTACAATGAACTAAATAAAATAAAATAAATTAAATAAAATATAAAATTAATAATTAATAAATAAAAAAAAAACACTTTTGCAGTTATCGCATTAAGCATGCAGTGAACATCGATATTCCACAAAATATTACAATAAAAAAAAAAATTTTGATGACCGAAGGTATAATTTGTGCCGTAGACATTCATCGTCAAGCTATGAAGTATGTATCTGTGATTTTTATACATCGTGCGATACATTTACTAATATACACTATTATTTTTATTTTTAAGAATGATGAACCATTTCATGACTACATTTGAAATATCGATATCTTGTTTCACGGGATGTGTAATAATTTGTTTTAGTTTTAATCTGTATCAAGTAAGTTATGATTTCATGAAATAATGTAAAACATGAAGGTTACATTAAAATTGTTATTTATTATCGACTAATACTATAATAAATACATACCTAAAAACAATAAATTAATACCACATATAAATCTTAAACAAAAGCCACTAAATAATATGTATTATAAATAATAAATTCAAAACTACATATATACTTCTAAATACCATAAGAAAAAGAAATGTAAAACATAAAAGCAAGGCTTCGTTTCAACAAACAATTGTTTACACTGGTGAAAATTTTTCTCATAATTTTTACACGAATTGGAACATTCTTCAGAAATACTCAGAAATATTCGGAAAGTTTACATCTTCTTTAAGAATTTCTCATATAAGTGACTTCTGAAATATCCTGAAATTTCTCATCCCATAATTTTTAATACATATTTTTAAAATATTTTAGATTTTATAACATTTTATCAGAAATTATATTTACAAAAAATCTTAAAAATTTTACGATATTTCATAATTAATTTAATTATATGAAAAATTCCGAGATTAAAATGTAGATTTTCGGAGAGATGTTCCAATTCGTATAAAAAGTGTGAGAAAGTTATAAAATTATACTTACTAAAATTACACTAGAGAAATTCTAAAAAATTATATAGAAAAATTATAAAAAATTATATGAAAAATTCTGAGAAAAACATTCACCAGGGTATAGTTTCGTTTATAAACTTTGTTTGTACACAGTACATTACACACACGACAGTATTAAACACAGCACATTGCACACACAGCGATATTACAGCACGTTCAGCACGTGGCACATACTACGCTATTGTTAGTTCGCGTATTAAGTGCACAATGTAAACTAAACAATGGCGTCGTGCTGTACTATCGGGTGTGCAATGTACTGTGTGCAAATGAAATTGTGTGCCAGCAAAGCTGTAGGCAAACGGAATCCTCCCAATTAAATACATTCGATTACGAAATACAGTAACATTGTAGGTACACATCATTAACGCAAATTTATATAATATTTATTGTCAAACATTATAAAGATCATCACAAATCAATTGCCTACATCGCACTTGGCGACAGTTTGTTTGTGCACAAAAATTATTGTCGACAACTCGATTGCCAATAACATGCATTTTTTGCGCACTAATAAAAATTTCTAGAACAAAGTTACATTTGCATATATTTTTTTGTCTATAGCTCGATTGCTTGTATTATTGACTATCGCTTGTTCGCCTATATGTACTATTCTCTGCTTTACAAACACAAATTACATTTTCACATAATTTAAAATTAATTTTATATTTGTGCTCAAAATGTTTGTAGGTAATTCAAATAATACATGTAATCATTAATACATGTAGGTAAATGTGACTTCGTTTTTAAAATTTTTACTTGTGCGCAAAAGTGCATAAAGTAATCGAACTGTAAAAGAAATCTTAATTACAGGAATAAATAAAATTTGCACGTTATAAATTGATAATTAAAACATAGATACATATGTAAAAGATTGATATTTACAATGTAAAATTTGTTTTTTTAGGTTTTTCAGATAGCATCATCTGAAAACAATAAAACAAATGTCAGCGAATTTTTATCATCGTTTATATTTGCGTCTGTATGCATCATACACATGTTTATAGCCAATTATATCGGACAGAATATAATCGACCATAATAAGCACATATTTATTACTGCGTAAGAGAAACATTTATGGTAGTATGTGCGATTGTTGCTTTTTGCATTTATTACAATAATACAAACAGAAATTGATCTGCTGCATTTAATTAAAACATATGCCAATATTAATTAAGAATTTCAATTAAAAGTAAGCGATTTATCTGTATATTCAATTCTGTAGATACAACGTTCAGTGGTATAAAACTCCATTACATATACAAAGAATGATACTATTTTTACTGCAAAGAAAAGCCAAGGAATTTTCTTTAAATATTTGTGGAATATTTGATGCATCCATGAAGGGTTTTGCAACGGTAATATTTTGAGAGATATTTTGGTCTATTTACGTACTGATATAATAAAAAAGTATTTTTATAATTGCAGCTAATAAAGGCCTCCATATCTTATTTTACAGTCATGCATTCTACACGATGACAAAATAAATATTTATTATCATAATAGAAACATAGTTAATAAAAAATGATGATAATAGCGTTTAGAAAATAATAGATTCATTTTTTGAACATATTATGTTCACATTTTGAATACATACATAGTACAGATAGATATTTCCCTGTGTAATAGATTAAGATTAAAGTTATTTAAATTAAAATAGCTTGTTTTCATATTGCATTTATGCACTATGAATAATTTTGCACATTCTATAATTTTGCTTTGCAGTTAAACTTGAAAGCCATATGGTATCATATATAATTATGGGCTTTCTTTGTTTGCAATGTACATGCGTGCCGAATGGCTTGTGCACAATACGGTCATGTGTACTACTCAGTCGTGCAATGTACAATACAAATATAAGCAATGTGCATTACGGTTGTATGATCAATGCATTATGGGCAATTTAATCGTCAGTATAATATCATGTATAAACAAAGTTATAGGCAATTATTTTACAAACAAACAGTAGATCTCCCTTCCTTTGTACTAACTAAATATAAACAGCGCATGTTTAAATATTTTATATTTAAATAAGAAATACAGGATTTATTACTATATAATGTAATAAATTCTTTTTTAATTAATATATTTCATTTCAACATTTATATGTATAAATATTTATTTTTTCAAACATTTAATTAATAAATAACTTAAAAATTAAATAAAAGAAATAAAAATTAAATAAAAAATTAAATAAAAGAAATAAAAAAGAAAAAGTGTTGTTAATATCAAATATATATCTCAGTGAGAAATAATAATGAAATCGACATCGATCATTGGCCTTTCTCACTGGAATGTACTCAATATGACCTACACATACACAGGTTTATCACAAAATCTCCGTTATACATTTAAATATTTTAAAATATTTCATGTTTTTTTAAATGTTCACAAATATTTGTGAAATTTTGAACTCGGTAAAAAATTAGAAAAACTTACTTAAGTAGATATATCATATTGGGATCTGGTTACCTAAATATAAACTGTGATCTCAAATAGTCTGCATTAAGCTGTATAAACTATAAGAAGATAAAGCGATTGATGCAGAAAAAATATATTGTTCCTTTTTCAAAAGAAAATATAAAACTGAACATTACAAATTATATAACTTCTTTTAACTGCAATTAAAAGTTTGTAACAAAAAAATGTACAGATTATAAACGAATTGTATTATCGTTACGTATCAATGTAGATATATAGACAATGAGTGGTAAATATCGACATTACAATGTAATTGAAATATTTTAATTGAAAAAAGTATTTTTCCTGTACAAATCAATATGCAGTACAGTTTTATAAAAAGTTGAATATTTTAAAAATATATTTCCTTCACATATGCAAAATAATTTTTCTTTAATTTAAATTTAATTCTTTATAACTCAGTAACTTCTTTCAAAGTTCACAAATATTTTTCTGCTAAACAAAGAAGAATCAAGATATTGGAACTTCGAGTTCCTATGGTACCAAAATCAATATATGCATAACTATTAAAACATATTACCGCGAATATAAATATACTTTATATTATCAACAAACAAAATCTTTTACCTGTTAAATTTATTATCAATGTATAAATTATTATCAATGTATAAATTATTATACTTAATTAATTATTTTGATATCAACACCATATATAAATATCGTATATAAATATTCAAAATTATAATATACCGTTCAAAAATTTCAGTAAGAGAAAATTAAAAAATTAATAAATAAAAAGGAAATATATTATACAATTAATATTTCAATTATAGACAAAAGACTTACAAATCAAATTTCGACACTTAATTGATGAAAATATTAATTTCATCAAATGCAATTGTAAAATGCAATAACATAATATATATGTGTAATATGTATTATTGCTATCATTTTCAATCTATAAAATTTCAATCTATAAAATTCAATCTATAAATATTATCAGATAGATCAGGATATAAAAAAAAAATTAAAGAAAAATGGTATTCTCTCGAAGTGTATCGGACGAGTTCGTAAATTAGAATGAAGTCTTAGCGCTGAGAGAGAAAGAAAATGCGCCTGCGTGGCCAATAACTTATTTTCATGAGAAACTAACATCCGTCGAATTACCGGTAGTAATCAAATCAATAAGATAAATATTTGTAATTTGCTCAGAAAGTTCAGCGCCGTTAGATCTTATATAGCAAACCTTTATACAACTAATCGTAACAAATTAAGTACTTTAAAAATTACATCAAAAGAACATGAATGTGGAATATTCAGTCAAATAGTAACAAAATGGGATTAGTATACTATCAGTGATGTTTCAGTCTTCACCGTAATACTTTATCGCTCGAAGAAAAAATGATATATATAGAAACTCATAATAATCTCAATAAAATTCCATTGCTTGCTGTCGGTTTATGGCCTTATCAACAATCCAAATTTACTCAATTTCAGTTTATTTTCTTCTATACTATTTTGTTAGCAGATATTATATTTCAGGTATAAAATCATAAAATTATAAAATTATCATATAACATAAATTACTGCGTGTCAATCTTCAATTGTTTATATCAATTGTTTATATCAATTGTTTATATCAATTATGCAATTTAATTTTTATATCAAAAGAGAAACTATAAAGTACTCGCTATAGAGATGCAAATTGTTTAATAATTGTATGCATAAGTATTTATTTATATATATAACCGTTAATACATGCTGTTTTTAAGAAATAATATATCCCATATTTAAAAATCA